>NC_142369.1:12530000-12762500 GCF_059441005.1 Hippichthys cyanospilos | reverse complement strand
TTGTACAAGTATACCTAAACCTGTATCCTTTTTAACATGATAACAAAATGCAATACAAATCTACTTTCGACAGCTGTTAATGATTTTTACGGCGTTTATACAGGTTACAGCTTAGTTTAAAATAAGCCAAGTACATCAAAGTGCTTGAAAAAAAAGATGCCAATCCTTAATTTATCACAATCACACTTAACAGGATAAAAACAAAGCCTTTTCCCTGGGGTCTTCCGTGACCCCCCTGGCATCACCCCGCCACCCCCCAGAGGGGCCCCCCGCCCCACTCTTTGAGAAGCACTGCCATAGGGAGTTAGGTTTCAATTACCCTGTATATTTAACATATACTGTATATACATGGGAACAAATCTATTGTCCTATATCTTACCTGTGCAGAGTAGCCGCAGAAGAAAGCGTACCAGAAGTGAACAAAGGTGAATGTAAAATTCTTGTAGAAGAAGTAGCGTAGAAACTTGCACATGCGCAGGTAGGACCAGCGGCCATGCACCAGCAGGAGACGCTGCAGGAAGCGGAACTGGGCGAAGGAGTAATCGCTGGACAGCACTGCTTGCATGCCTTCCTGGCCTGAGATGCCTACGCCGATGTGTGCCACTGAGGAGAAACACACACATCGCGTTACGACTTTTGCCCACTACATCAGTGGTCCCCCAACTCTTCTAATGTCACAGAACAGCTGAGGTACTGTACATACTGTATATTCCTTTCGCGGACTAGAAACCACGGCAGAGGTTAATCACTAAATAAAGCAACTTACTAAAAATGAACCCTCGGGACTAATGTATACAGGTATGCCTTAAAATGTAAAATAAAAAAAACAAACTAACAAACAAAAACCAACAAAATTTTTTTAAGTTAGACTCCTATTCACAGTGTTAACATCATTGCTACTTGCGTTAACCCGACAGTGTTTTAACTTGTCCTTGGCAGTAGCGCTAACAAAAGCAGATTGGGCGAGATGGTTATTGTCTCTCGAACCCTTTGGAAATTTTATACAATGGGTTTGTATCTTGCCTTGTTTTTTGATGACATACCTGCACAGCTTCAATTCCATTTTCTACCCATCATGCTTGAGATATTGTCACAAAAGTGATGAGAAGGAACTGTCTTGTCAAAATAACTTCATTTTTATAATATATTGCCAAGTCATCATGGCTGGCCATTAGTTGTACATTCGCTTGGGTTCATTATAACTACTACGTTGCGTTTACAACTTCTTTTATTTACTGGACGACTGTTTACTTCAACTTGCAAACCAAAGTTAGAGGGAAATGCTGGACCAATTAACTGAAGTCACACAAATTTCCACCTCGTCTGAAAATCAATAAGCTCCCAGATGATCACATAATATCACAATTGTCAATCACCCAACCTTACTAATATCGCCCACCAGAAGGTAATCAACAGGGTGGGAGTTCTGCAGGGGTTGGTGTATTTGCTCCGCGATTATTTATTTTTTGGTTGTGATCCACATTGACGTAAAAATCATGACATTAAAATTATTGTTGAGAAAACACTTAACATAGAACAAAGATTCAGCTTACCTTTGATCATGCTGACGTCATTGGCGCCATCGCCGATGGCTAGTGTGACCGCACGCTTGTAGGTCTTGACCAGCTCCACCACCTGTGCCTTCTGAAGCGGCGTGACACGGCAACAGATCACCGCTTTGCACATGCACGCCGTGCGGAGGAAGTCTTGCTCCAAGCTGGGGTCCAATGCATAAGCCTATCACAACATCACATTAAAAAAACAAAACAAAAAACACCAATGTAACTCTTGACCGTGGCTCTTTTCAGGCCAATGTCTATTTCAATATTTGGCACAATAAGATTCAACTACTTAATTCATATTCCACGAATGCAGTAATATTTAGAATACAGTGTTTGGTCTCGTGGACCCACATACAACAATTCACTGAAGAACATTTTTGACTTGATTTCCTATTTAAGGTCAAACTTAGCAGACAAGAAAATTAGCAAAAGGCTAAAGTACATGGGGCGTACCAGACTGTGTCCGTTGATGACTAGACCATACTCGCCTTCCACCACTTCATCCGCAATGGCTTTTGCACTCTTACCCAGGGTCTTCTCTGCCAAAAAGTCACAATTCTCAGTGGCATCTGGTTTCATGGTCATACGGGCATGCCTGCCACACATACAAAAATATATTATAACAATAATAATAATAATAAACAATTAAAATGGTAGAATAACAATCAGCAACAGCTACCTGAGCAACTGCCTGACCTCCTCCGGCGAGTTTCCAGAAATGATGAAGACATCATTCATCTCCTCACGCAGCAGGTTGCATGAGTAGCCAATGTTTTCTGCTGTTTCTGCAATATAAACAATCGATTGTTAAATAAAACTGAGAATATTGATTAGGCGCCCCCTATTCCACAAAGTCAGCTGGGATAGCCACCAGCAAGCCTGCGACCCTTGTGAGGATAAGCGGCTGTCGAAAATGGATGGATGGATAGATGGATTAATGGATGGGTGGATATTCAGATAACTCACTTGACAACCTACTTTTATACATGCAACCTGCCCTGAAAAGCTAATGAAGATTTCATGTCCTCAGACTCCTCCAGGCCTATTCTGAGCACTACGCTGTATAATGTGTATCAATTAATGCACGTATACATTTTTATAAAATATAAAGCAATCTAAATTTTAACAATAAAATGTAATAATGACAAAATATAGGCACAATATTAAAGTAAAATACATAATCCTAATTGAAAAATAACAATAAATATGATTTAGAAGAAAACAAAAATACATGAATGCGTACAAATTAATGTCAACTACAGAAAATTTGAAAAGGTATAAACATATTTTCATTAATAATAAATCAATTTAATACTGGAAAAATTAAACGAATAAGAGGAAAATAAAAGACAAATGAATAATCTAAGATAAAAAGTAAAGCACTAAATAAAATGTAATTAATGAATTGAAGTGAAACAATAAAATAGAAAAAATAAAGAAATAAAATGCTTTTCAAAATAAAAATGGCGCTCAATGGACCTTGTACAGCATGTTTTTTCCTTGTGAGTGTTGGTCTAATTTGTTTTTTTTTTGTTCTCACGGTTTATTCAAAACCTTAAAATTAAAAAAAAAAAGTTAATACCTTGCTTGTCACCAGTCAGAACCCATATTTTGATGTCAGCTTTGGACAGCTGCTCAATCGTCTGTGGTACTCCGTCCTGCAGCTTGTCTTCTATAGCTGTTGCCCCTAGCAACTGATTGCATGAACACATCTGCTTATCACTTCACATCCAAAGCCATCTGTGTTCAAGAAACGTGTCCTACTCCGTACCAGCAGGTCTGTCTCAATCTCCTCATACAGCTGATCTAGTTTGCCTTCACGATCATCCAGCGCCGTGCTGGCCTCGTGGTGGCGCTGTTGCCATTGGAGAAAAAAGTCCTCGTCCAGGTCCTTGTAGGCAAGAGCCAGGGTTCGCAAGCCTTCACCTGCAAACTCCTGCAGGGGGAACACACAATAATCAGTCAACTATGTGTGCATAAAAACCCCGTAAGGCACAGAAACTTTACTGACATTGAGATGCTCCGTGGTGACATCCATCAGTTTTGCGCAGGAGCGATGAAGCCTCTCATAGATGATCGTGTCCGCTCCTTTACAGTAGAGGGACAGCTTACCCATGGGGCTGCGAACTGGTTTGAATTTGAAGCAGACCAAAATAATAAAACACTTTTAATCTGAGGTGGTTCGAAATAATGATATAAAATTGTTTGTGACCACATTAAACTTGTTAAATGCAAAAAAAGAAAAACAACACAAAAAACATTGAAATTATAACATGCAATTTTTTTTTTTTTTGCTTGTTTGTTCATTGGTAGGGATCTGATATGTTTTCTTATGCGCTGGGCCTTTAAAATGCAAGCGGTTTGATGAGTGGTAAAGAATCACACTGTCAGCTAAGGAAAGCAGTGCACCATTTAAAGGGCCCGTATCATGGAAATTGAACTGCTTAAAGATTTTAACGATGTTAAAATGCAATGCGCTCTCAGCACAGGCCACAAACCTGGAGATAAAAATGGCTTGTGATGTAATATGATGACAATAGTCCCTTGTACTGGTCCTCATGCAATTTATATGTATACATTTAACAGTGGAAATTTTAAAATATCATGATATGGGCCCTTTAAAGATTTCATTTAATTAAGATTTTTCTGAATAGTTTGCATTTCTGACAGGTTGAACAAATTAGATGACTCGTAGTCTTAACACTCCATGAAAAATCCCATCCATTATAAGTGACACTGCATTTCTTACTTTTTTTTTTTTTAATTGGATGAATGGATTCATAGAACTGATTCCAATACCAAATCTCAGAATAGCAAGATACTGCATGTTTGCTAACCACTCAATAGGACAGTGCAGTTGTCATGGTGTTGTAGCAAATTGAAGTTACCAATGACAGACATCCTCTTGCGGACATTGTTGAAATCCAGTATGGCCAAAAGTTTGTAAGTGAAATGCTGCCCCATTTCTACAATGGAGATGCTATCAGGTGTCCGTGAGCGAAAGACAAATCCGAAGTTTCTTGCAGCTGTGACCAGAGCACCCTCATCAGGAGACTGGGCTTGGTATGAGAGCTCCCCTGCAAATATATATATACAGTATATATATATATATTTTTTTTTGAAGTTCAGTTGAGTTTTGTTCAAATCTGTAAATAAATAAATCATTGTATCCTACATTGTGACTTTTATGACCTCACCTTCTTTCTTTTCCTCCGCCATGACAGTATGGCAGAGGGCTAGCAGTCGGAAGAAGGCGTGCACCTCAGGGGTTTCTAGCTTAACGGCTTCCACCAGGGAATGATCATGGAATGTGAAGCAGGGGTCGGCCAGTGGATTGAAGGAGAAATCCACCGTCTCTGTGTTCTGTTCAGAGATATGGCATGTCTGATTTAGAGAGAGGATCAACCCTGACTCCCCCATGGTACCTATGGACATTTCTACATCAAGCAATTGAAATAAAAAAAAAAAAAAACACGTTGTATTCATTCAAGTGTTTCAAGAAATAATAAATTATTGAAACATTTAAGCAATGTTACAATTCTATATTATTTTTTTGCTTAAAAAACTTTCGGTAAAACACAAAAATTCTTTGGATCATATCGTAACTGGAAAGTTATGATTGACATGCCTGACATCAACAAGAGCTATATTTAATAGAGACTTTAATTAGTTTCAACAATCACCTCATTAATTTCAAGTCTTTGGCCCATGTAGTCAAAAACATCGCCTGTAAAGAAACACCAGCACAGCACTTGGGTGAATTTCACTACTTAACCCACAAGGCCTTTATTTCTGCAGGTCAAGTTTCCTCACCATACGTCTTGCCGTTGATGGAGCACTTGTTGAAGGTCATTATGTTTTGTGTCAGCGTGCCCGTCTTGTCGCTGAAAACGTACTTGATTTGTCCCAGCTCCTCATTCAGAGTAGTGGTGCGCGCTTCGGCAGGAGTGTCGCTGCGAGAGTGGTACATCTTCCTGTCCCAGTCAATGTAGAAACTGTTGCCAAGGCGGATGAACTCCACACTGTCAAAAAACAAAACAGATGAAGGGATGAGTTCATTGGGCTAAAATGCAACATATTATCGAGGTTATGTTAAAAAGATCATAACGTAAAAGGTCTTTGTATAACATTTCCAGCTCTGACCATAGCCATTTCTCACTCTAATTTAAACATGATGTGCATGACATTTAAATTTTTCTAGAGTGAAAAATGACATTTACAAGTAACAAAAATGTGCTTTGTGTGTTATACAATGCATAATCAAATTGGAGATTGGGAAAGCATAAAAAATTAAAAGAGGAAAACAAAAACGTGTCCTGTGACTTGGGTCACGGTCGGTGTGCATATTGTACATTTGCGAAGCATTATGAAATCGGCTTGGCAAAATCTATCATTTCAATTTTTATTTATCTATCATTAACAACCCGTTTACAAAGCAAAATGTAAGCATTATCAAGTAATACCAAAACTATTTTCAAGGACAAAATATTCCTCAGAATAAAGAACAAATATTTGCTGTTAGGTGACTGAGGTGTTTTCTGCATGCCATTGTTACAATGTGACTGTGGCTTTAAAACATTTTCAAAAATCTACAAATTGGAGAAAAAAAATAAAAGATGAAAGCAAACAGAAACTAGCTATATTTAGATAGAGTAATTGTATTTTCTGCCTTTCTATAGCATGGTTAAACCGATTTTAACAGTATTTTTTAATTTAGATTCCATTATATATATAGATATATATACATAGATTCCATTACGGCGGAGTTTTAAACATAGCCATTTTGGACTCACCTGACATAGAGTGAAATAGGAACAACAGTGTTGAGGATGATGACATAGGACCAGAAAGTGAGAAAGGAGGAAAAGGCAGCATCATGGCCATTCTGTCTGGGCAGGAAGACAGTGAATGCAGAGCCCTCGCCCAGCTCCCAACAGTAGTTCCCGATGGCCAGGATGATACACATGAATGCCAGGAAGCCAAAGATCTACACACAGAGACATAGAATGGGGTGTGAAAATGTGTCTAGGATACTGAATAGGGTGCACAGCGTCAGGTATTTGGGTTTGTTTGTTTTTATGCAGCGGCTGATTCCAATATGGAAATCTGATAAAGATATTTGGGCATATTTTAAAGCACTAACATCGGCCGATTAAATGATCCAGCAAATATCAAACCGGTCGGGCCCTATCTTTAAGTAGCCTTTTTGGATTAATTCAAGGGCTTGCCTCTGGGAATTTGGGTTATAAATTTAGAAATCCTTAAATTGCTTCTTTTTGAGGCTCGAATTATAAAAAGATGCTCACAAAGAGGACAAGGATGTTCATCAGACGGTCCACACTGGTCCTCTTGAAAGTGCTTTTGCCGCAATTCTGCATCAGCTTGGTTTCTGGGCCTAAGAGCAAAAACAAAAAGATGAAATCTGGCTTCAAGTAGGATATGATAACATTCCTTCCACCTCCACCTTTGACCCACCTCCAAAGAGCACCAGTCCAAAGCACCATTCAGTGTTCCTCAGGGTACAGCCTCGCAACAGGATCTTTTCATTGTTCAGAGCATACTTCTGCCCTGCGTAGGCCAGCGTCCCTGTGAAGCAGTCCAGCCGGTTGTTTGGGGGCTCACAGAGGACTTCGCCTTTGTGAAACAAGACAAGGGGTTAGGGACGAATTATATTGACATCATCATGTTTTTCGTTTCTTTCTTTTTGGCCCTACCATTGAAGTCCGCCAGTTTGCTGACATCATCGCCGAGGTCTCCCGTCACCGGCAGAGCCTGGCGCACCTTCAAATTGGTCTCACTTAGATAGAAGAAGAGGAATTTCAGACAAAATGAAAATGACAGATTGTGGAGCCGGATCGAGACTTACCCATCAAGCTCTGCCGTCTCAATATAGACTAGGTTGAGTGGTTCACTGCTGGACAGCAAGAGGAGGTCGGCCTGAAAAGTAGTTAGACTGGAATTATAAACACCAAAAAAGAGCTAGCCTTGTTAGCGTAGCTGGTTAAAATTAAATGACCCAATAGATTTACCCAAACTGATGCGACTGTAAATGTTGGCATTTTGACCCTAACACTTGAGACAGTGAAAGAACATTTTTATACAAAATTGTATCACAAAATCATATCAAATTAAAAACATTTTAAGCAAAAGCCTCACCCTAAATCAGTGCTTCTCAATCATATTTTGCAAATGCCCCCCAGGAAAGAGAGATTATTATCTACTGTATAAAAATGATATAAGCATACCTAAAACTGTATCCGTTTTAACATTGACAAAAGGAAAAAGCAACAGAAACCAACTTTCAGCAACTGTTAATGACATTTTTTATATCATCTTTTATACAGGTTAAATGTTTGTCTAAGCCGAAAAAACCCAAGTGCGTCAAAGTGCCTGAAAAAAAATGTCAATCCTTATTTTATCACAACTGCACTTCACATAGCAAAAACAAATCCTTTTCCCTGGGGACATCCGAACCCCCCGCCCATTATTTGAGAATCATTGTCCAAAATCAAAGCCTTACTGTGACAAACTGGTTGTTTTCCAGCTTGATGATGTCTCCCACCTGCACATCCATCCATTTTTCATTGCGCAGTCTGGCGGGAGGAAACAGGATATATGGGTTTGATGGCAAAACAAATGCAGTTGTTTGTATTTCAGGAAATAAACCCAGCCCAAATATGGGCGTTGGATAGCGGTAGCTGTATTGCCAACAGGAAGTTTCTAGAGTGTTTCCTGTTGTAACGGCCCACTTAATGAGTAACTTTGCCTGAGCTGAAAAACATTGGACCAACTGGTACAGATTCTGTGACTACTAACCAGTGCAAATCAATCAGAAGGCAACTAGATGCCTAAACTGAGTGTAAGCGAACAATAACAAGACATTATTTTGTTAGTTTAGCTGGCTGTGCCTGCAAGCGACACAACGCTTTGAATTTGTTGCATATTGTTAGCATTCTGGTTCCAAAACTAATGGCTAACAGATGTGGGGCAGTAGAATGTTCAAGTGTGAATTTTTATAGTTCAGTCCCCTCAAAATGTCAATGTTGTTGTTTATTTAATACTCTTAAACTGTAAATATAAAAAAGAAAAAAATCTTACTTTCCATCAATAAGAACTTGGACTTTTCTGTTGTTGACTTGATTGTCACTACGGTGGCGATTCTAGAAGCAAACACACGATAACATGTTAGATTATTTACCCACATTTCCGCATTCTAACTCATTAGTTCTTGATTGTCTGTGTATCTGAGCAAATGTTTAAACTATTACATCAGTTTATTTAGTGCTTTTTTCCCTCTCGTTTCTTGCCTTCTTTAATAGTGTTCATGAACCATTTGAGGGTAAAAGCTCATGAGTGAATCCCACAAGGGAAGCAGATGGGTTCCTTGAACAGCGTGACATATGAACACGTCACTAAGAAAGGGAACTGGACTGTTTTTGTGAAATCGGGAGTGATGCAATCAGCCATTTACTAGGAATTCAGTCAGCTCTCACATGTCTTCGACTAAAGTAATATTACAAGTTTCAGTAATATTGGGAGTCATATTTATAGTTGCCTGCTGGGAATTTAAAGTTGAGACTTTAAGAAGCTTGTTTTTGTAGAAATCCCCAAAACAACATCTCTTGTCAAAAATGTCTATTTTCATCAATACCTCAAAACTAATCTCCACAACATAAGGCTGGTTTTGTCAAAACACATCACATATAATATTCCAACCATCCATTCTCTGTAATGCTTATCCTCACTAGGTAATCAAGTGGCAGAACGCTTACACCACTTGAGCTCATTCTCCTTGTACTCGGCAAAAAAAATCTCAACAAACAAAAACAATAGGGCAAAAGTTGTGAATGTAAGGTGGCATTAAAAAGATGGGTGAGGCCCTCACAATATCATCAGTTGCGTCCTTAGCAGCAGTGAAGACCAGCACCAACACCAGAGGCACTACAGTGGTAAACCAGGACAGCGATGAAATCTCAGGAATCAACTGATGGGAAAACAGAATGAGTTAAGCCCAACTCAAATCCCTGGAAAGTCAAAATAAGTGTTTCGAAATTTGACACACCACAAAGATGTGTTGTTGGCAACCCTGTCAATATGACAAAATAGCTTAAAAAATGATGCTTCAAAATGAAGAGGAATCCATTATTTCTGCCCTTGAATGATATGCGTGTGTCCGTCAAATGTGCTGAAACTATCAAATGTAAACTGTCAATCAAATAAGTCTATTACAAACTGGTAAAATGGATTCTATGTTATCAAGCATGCAAATAATACCTATAAAAATGCATTTTGCCATTTGCGATCGACTGATAATACCTTCACGTGTTTAGGGTTCAGGTAAAAACTAATTACAGCTCACCTGTTTTCTCGGTTTGTCTTGTGACTCTCGCAATTTGAGCTCGGATTGGTTGTTACTTGACCCCTTATATCATTTTCAGTCGATAGCAAGTGTCAAAGTATGTTTTAAAGGTATTATTTGTACATAAAAAAAATGAAGGAATCAAATTATTTGAGACAAAATATTAAAAATGACCAAGTAAATTATCGCTTTAATATCTGCAATTGAGTACAACACAGTTTTCACTACTTGGTAGAAACCAGCAGCGTTAATTCGATACCAATAAATGCCTAAACAAGCTGAAAAGCAACACAAGAGGAGCATAGAGCCTATGGGGAAATGGCACTTCTGGCATACCTGGAGCACCAGCAGGAATAAAAAGTATGCATTAGCAATCCTCTGAAACTGTTCAAAGAGGTTGAGAGGTAGGAAGGTGAAGAAGTTGTACTTGGATGTCTTGATGGCATTCATCTGGAAAGGAGAAAGAACAGGGCATGGTTTCAATGTAATGCAACTGCTTTGACTATTTCTATTGCACACAGCTTTTATGAACAACTGAAGAGAGAGGTTATTAGGTACATTATGTGCAAAGTTCTTTGATTGTCAAATATCGTTGGTTGTTTATTACTACTGCACAAAGGGGATTTCTCCAGGTTGTTTTTATGTGTGAGCCTATAGCAAATGTTTAACTAAGTTAGAGGCTCAAATGAAATGGGAATAAAATCCAGAGTCCAGGTGGTTGTGGTCCGCAGTTGGACTGGACGTTTCACCAAAAAGTACACACAAACAAGGGATCACAGTATCGGTACCTACTACTCAAGTAATTGTTTGGAGGCAGGGAAAAAAAAAAGCCAAATAAAAGCAAAGCACTTATAAATGTGAGTACAAAGAATGTAATGATTGACACTTACAGCATATTTAAAGGAGAAGTTGTATTCCCGGTCATTGGCCCTGAGCTTCCTCTCCAGCTCTGACATAGAAAAAAAAACACACAAAAAAAAAAATACATGATTCATTATATATGATGTTATTAAAGAAAAAAAATGGTGTGCAGGAAAATCTTCACAGCGCCGAATAGCTTTTCTTTTTTTACTTAAAAAAAGGCTTTGCAGTGAGGGCGCGAAAGATGAAGCGCTAAGTGGCAAGGGAACATTTTACATCAAAATCACAGACTCGTCAGGCTTACCTCGCTCTTTCTTCTTGACACAACTGAGGCCAAAGAACGACATCTTCTTGTCCTCTCCTTGCTATCTGTCCATCATTACTGTCCGCATAACTGTGCGCATTGTCACTTTCTGTGGAAATGCGACAACGTTACCATGGGCAACAGGACGTCTCAACATTGCCCAGAAGATCAAAGCTACTACAGAACATCCAATTAAATCGTTTAACCAAATAAACAATTAATGACATACTTGGGAAGAGAAATTATTGAGAAAAAATATGACACCCCCAGTTGAAGTTTATTCTCAAACTAAACACAATAGATTTTCACACTGTTTTTTTAACATAGAGATTCTGTTCATAAAGGTAATGAACAGAATCGGGACACTCACTGGAAACAGATTCGACTTACTGCCTGAAATGTGGCCCAAACTCTGACCACCTTGCAGCCGCAACTCAGACCAGCCACTTCAAAAATGCAGGCGCAGTACATGGTCCACTCTGACTCAATGTCCCTAGCCTCCCCAGGGAGGTGGAAGAAATTCTGCCTGAGGTGGAAGTTGACAAGGGACTCTGGCAGGCATTCCCAGCAGACCTTCATGATACGATTGGGTCTGCCAGGTCTGATCGGCATCCTCCCCCACCATCGCATCCAACACATTAGTTGTGATTAGTTGACAACTCCGCCACCTTCTTCACCAGAGTGTCCAAAACATGCAGCCGCAAATCCGATGATACAAACACAAAGTCGATCATTGGGCTGAGACCTAGGACCTATGTTTGAACGTGGTGTTCGTTATGGACAATCCGTGATGAGCACAGAAGTCCAATAACAAAGCACCACCCAGAACGATGGTGCTTGGTAGATAGGCACAAACAACAATCAGGACCCGTCCCCCCTACCTGAAAGCAAAGGGAGGCAACCCCCCTCGTCCACCGGGGTAAACCCTAATGTACAGCTGCGGAGTCGGCTGCTCTGCACCGTGGGCAACTCCAGAGTGCAAAAGAGTCCAACCCCTCTCGAGGAGACTGGTACCAGCGCCCAAGCTATGTGTGGAGGCGAGTCAGACTATAGTTTGTCAGAATTTCTTGGCCTCAAATACCAGCTCAAGCTCCTTCCCCGCCAGAGAGGTAACATTCCATATCCCAAGAGCTAGCTTCTGTAGCCGGGATGAGTGCATCAAGGTCCTTGCCTTTAGACCTCGCCCATCTCACGTCGCACCCGACCCCCATACTTTTCTTCATTAAAAGCATTCCAATTCCAACAGTTGTTTTTCTTGCAAGACTGGAATAGATTATTGGCATTTCCGGTCATTTCTGAGGTGACAAAGATGTTTTAAGTAACAACTGTGGTGAAGAAACAAACTCGTATCTCAACCGTATTGAACCGTCCTTAGTCACCAGGAGGCATATTGTTTTATACATTATTAGCTGTAGAAGGACAAAACAGTAATTAATGCATTGCCTTCTTTGGCATTTCCCCGCGTGATAGCCTCTCCTACACACTAGCACGTTCTGCTTTTTAAATGTTCTAGAACAGGGGTCACCAACGTGGTGCTCGTGGGCACTGGATAGCCCCCGAGGATCACATGAGTAGCCTGCAGGCCTCTTCTGCAAATAGGTTTCCCAGAATGGAACATTGGTGATTTTCTATGAATTTTACAAACAACTATACATGAATTACATTTACATTACATATTATACTTGAATCACATATTTACTACAGCTGTTCCTTAGTTATTGTGAAAAATCATTAACATGATCGGTGTCTTCACATAAACTGGTAGCAGTAGCTTTCAGTTTCTAAAAGGTTGGTGACCCCTGTTCTAGAGCTCCCCTGCAATTATCAGGGGAGCTCTAGAACACGCATGTGTGTGTATGCATGCGTGCATAAGAAAAGCACACAAGAACATGATGAGCAAACACGTCCACATGGAATTTAATAAAGAGCCCATTAAGGAGCAAGTAGGGTGTAAAACCTGTACGTTGGTTCTTGCAGATTTATGTTCGGATTTGCCCTGCATTTCTTATCACACGATTTAATCACATTTACGTCGTAAATATTATCATCCAGCAGTTGTCTCCAACATAAAATCCAGCATGCATGTCATCGAAGTTAGATGGTTCACCACTAAATCTAAAATGAGAGAAATTATTTTCATCTGACCCAAGTGTATTCAACTGACTAGAAACCATGTTCAACATGAAAAAAAAAACCCATGAAGGTATGGTTTTCAGTGCAGATGTTGCAGCACAAAATCACATAAACACTACATGTTCAAAAGCCTGATGAGAAACCACGTGCTGCTCATCAAAAGTCAAATCAGTCTTGTAAACCTGTGATGATTAACCGTTTTTGGGGAGCTCCTTCCTTTCAAGGATTTAGTCACCAAGTTAATGTCAGTGCAAACATATAAATACCAGCGACATATGGTAATCCAGGAACGCGAGTGACAAGAACTCTATAAGCATATGATGACCCCATGCTGTATGTTGGCGTCTTTTACCAGAGAACGCACATCATATGAATCATTCGGACCAAGTCGCAAGACAAACAGTCCACTGTTCACTCACTAAATTACCCGCCCAAGTTTATTTTCCATGGTGACGCAAGGCTAATGTCCACGCTGTCTGACAGGAAGACTTTTACTCTGCATACCATCACATAGGCGGGGGGGACTTTCCAAGGTTTACCACATTCGCACTAATGTCAAATGATGGCACATTTTGTCAACTTTTAAATCACTGTTTTCAAGAGAACTGTCAAAATATGTCAAGTTCAGTTACATATCAAAATACTATTTCGTTTGGAGACACGATAATAGAATAATATGATAAATAAATGTATATTTTGTATAGTGTACAAGCCTGTTACTTTTTATCATTTGCTGCTATATAAGAATATATTGCAAACAAAGGAATGGGAAGGTTCATTACTTCAACTGGGATAAGTTCATGAGTTCATTAGGTTGAACCAGTGGTTCACAAACTCTTTTCAATTTTGTTCCTGTTGTGAAATTCTTGTTTGTTTGTTTAATTGTTTTCCAGCCACATATGCCCTAAACCATGTAAAGCATTTTTGGATGGGGAAAAAAAAACATGGCTGGCTTATTTATTAAACTTTGGAACTAGTGTTGTAGGTGTATCTTTGGTCGTACTTTATCTAGCAACACCAGAAGATAGATATCGTAACGTTCACGTAAAACATATCTAATAAAGGCATGTCCTGCAAAGGAGTCACATTATAACACAATCTAGCAAGACATTGCCTCATGTTCCATTTCATTTTCTCTTAATTTGAAAAGAAAACTGTACGCTTCTCATCACGTCTTTTAAAAAAGGTTATATTAGATTTGCTGATACCTGCATAAACCCAGTTAAAAGTCATTGCTCAATAAGGAAATGGTTATTACTAGCTAGTTTATTTTTAAATTGTGGGTTTGGTCTACTTTTTTCAGTTAGTTAGCAAGCTATTCTCATAGTCATCCTAAAGGTTAGCTGGTAAGTTAGTCTGTAAATAAGGTATCAGGTAAGTTATTTCCTCATTCAGTCAGTCCATTTTTTTTTTTTTATTATTTGGTATTACGGTTGGCACATGGGGGTTTTCTTGTTTGTTCTTTAGGTGAGATAGTTCATTTGTTGTCAGCTGGATATGTCTGATGGTTTGTTGGGGTGTTAGTTTCCTTATTAGTCTGTTTGTTCATTTGATTGGTGAGGAAGGAAGGCCACACACCCGAGTGTCATGGGCGAGTACGGCTTAACTTAATTTATGATTAATTTGCTTTTTGTGGGTTTATCCTTCAGAAGATCATTAAATTTGAACAGTTATTGATGTATACATAAGACGAAAAGAAACAAAAGCTGTTTGGAGTTATTATGATGGGTGTGATTGGCGCTGCTGGCGTAACGGTAACAGTATCCCAGTGTCACATTCACCTGTGACCGGCTGAAGGATTCAGAGGTCACGCAGCATGAATGGCTGTCTTGTCCGATGGATTCATCTCTGGTTTCTACGCTACACACCGTGTCCATTGTCAGCAAACATTGCTCACTTTTTCACCTTGTGTATGCATGTATGCCGGTAGTGTATGTAAACGTTTGTGTGTTCATCTTAAATAGAAATCATCCAAGCAAAGGCCATGTGGGGGGAAAAAAACAAACCATGCAAATTATTTTAAATGTCCTTTTTCTGCCTTTTTGAACTTTCATAAACATTCAAGCATTTAAGATTATTGACTTTCGAAATTGTGGAAAGTTGAGCAGAACACAGCATTTTATCATCTTGTTAGTTTTTGTTTTTGTTAATGTTAATTTGGTCAGTGAGTAGATTTGATTGCTCAGTCAGGTTAATTTGTCCATTTGATTATATGATCATTTGTTCACTTAGTTCATTAATCATTTGGTACGTAGTATCATTAGTGCTCATTTTTTTACATGTAGTTAAGTTAGTTCATTATTTCAAACTGAGATTGTGTGCAAAGAAGTAAATTAGTCAGTTTTGGGACAATATGGTCTGGTTAACTGAGAGGTAAATATCATAACACAGTTTCATCCCCCAATACGACATTTTTTATGTTTTACATGTGTTGACGATTCAGCCTTGATGGATGTCTGACATTCTATTTGCTTATTTTCATCATCTTTTATGTGGGGTAGATGGGTCTGAAAATCAACACTGATGCTGAACCTTTTTTTTCTGTAACTTTCTAACCTGTATGAAAAGAACAGCGTTTAAAAAAATATTTCCTGTTTTGACTAGACTGTTGATGTGAACCGAGCCACAAACCACCTTCCTTTGAGTCATCCTGAATTAAGAGAATGTGACCATGCCTGTAAGATTCTTCCATTAAACAATGGTCTACTGTGACAGATAAGGCAGCAGCTGGATTTCCTCTTGTGTCTAATAGCAAACAGTCAAAGTATAAAAAAAAAAGTTCCTTTTTGTGCAGGAGAAAGTTTTTGCTTCCAACAAAAGTTGAAAAGAGCGTAATGTTAACCTTTGATGAAACAAACTCACTTTTAGGCTTTTGACGAATACTCCAGCATCCTCCCAGGTTCTTTTTTGCACCGCAAAGCTTTATCAGTGGCTCCTCGTCTTTATCACAGCCACAAGCTAATAATAACATCAAGTCACCAAACACAGCGTCTGTGAATCATTCCACCTGCTCACTACCATTCCTGTCTAGATATGAAGATTTCAAACATTGCTTTGAGTTCGCATCTGGGAAATGTAAAATTGAAATGGTGTATTCTTTTTTGCTGAATTTTTCATCAATACGCCTAGTCATACAGCTTGGACTCCTCCGCAAGCTAAACTTGTGTTTTGTAGCCATCAAAGAAAACTTAGGGACTTAGACAGTCTAACATACATTTTTGTAAACGAAAGACAAAATGAGATCTGTATACAGAATGTGTATACAGTATAAACATTAAGGACTGTTTTGAGCAGGGAACTCCAAAACGAGCGCCACATATAGACAAATGGAAGGAAATTCCAATTTGTGTTTATAAAACAGACTAAAACCAATGTATTTGTGTCAAAAAACAATATGGCCGGAAGATAAACATACTGTATTTAAACGCATAAAAAAAGATCACGTTGTCAATGTGAAAAAAAAGAATAAAAGTTTGATTTCTTTTTCAGATATAAAAAGTCATTACAATTTGGTCATTTGGTCCTCAATCCATAGAACCTATGTTGTGTGGAATTAAACACCTCAAAGAATTGTACTCAAGAAACCTAATGTAAGCAAGTGTTTTTGTGAATGTTTAAAATAAACTAAACTTCGAAAATCCATACTTCTTGTATGTTTTTGTTAGTGCAGTATTAATGAACATCTTCAGCAAATCTAACGTATGCTAATTTAAAGTCTTCAAAAAACGTTTTTTTGTTAACATTAAGATCGTTGCAGGATTCCATAAACCTCAAAATACGCAGTCTTGTAATCATTTCAAAACAAATTAGGAGTCTTCATTTAATGCTGAAGGAAAATCAAAGTTAGTTTTTGACTGACCTAACATATATTATGTTTTTGTAAATTTTGACTCATGTCAGAGGGACAATGGCAACTCTCGGCCGGAAACTCGGGAGCACTGCACAAGGAGTCACGAACAATCAAGCTTTGAATAATTCACATGACCCTTCAGGCCTCCTCTCATCTTACCTAATTAAACCCCTGACCTTTTAATTGACCTTTATGGATGAATAATCACATTCATTCATTGATTAGAGATCATATGAATGAAAGCTTTTAATGTTCATGACAGACTTTTATGCTCACATGCTACGCTAAACCGTATCAAATAATTTAGGATGGAACTATCGACAACTTAAGCCAGCTAGCAGTTCACAAAATGATTTCCTGACCAATTTACGAGTCTAGTGCTTTGAGGTTTTTTGTTTTTTTTTTGGCTTCTAATAGCTACTCAAACTACCGGTACATAAAAACTATCCATCCATCCACCCATTTTCTATAGCCGATTATCCTCACAAGGTCGTACACTTGATGGCGCCTATCCTAGCTGACTTGTTTTTGTAATGTTGGAGGAAGCCGGAGTGCCCGGAGAGAACCCACACGAGCTTGGGGAGAACATGCAAACTCCACACAGGAAGGCCTGAGCGAGGTGGATTTAAATTCCGTGTCCCTGAATTGTGAGGCAGATGTACTAACGACTGTTGAGCCGCCACACAAAAACTACACAACCAATTTATGATGCAATTTGTTGCCACAACTTAGACAATTTTGTGTCTTCAATGAACCTAATGTAATGTTTTTGTGTAAGAAAAAAAACTATGCATATGTTTATTTAAACATTTTGATTAATTAGTCTTTTGAGACATGCAATGTACATGTTTTTGGAACAATAAACACTTGTCTTCAACAAACCAAATAAGTTTAGTTCTTCTGTGAACCCAAAGTACACGTTTTTGCATCAGTGAAGTAAACTTACTGTAGAGTCTTCAATTAATATGTTTTAGTACAGTCATCAAAGTTATTCACATTCATAACAAGCTCTTTTAACAAGCTCGTAAAATATAGTCATTTTTCCGGTAAAGTGCAACCTCACTTCCTCAAACAGATTAGTTTGCGATCTCAGATTCAATCACTTCAAAGTTAGTGCGTCATCTACATATTGCAGAAGTGTAAAATAACATTTATAACTCTATAATACTGTACAAATGCCATTGGATTTCTCTTTCTGCCAAACATATAGTATTAGGTAAAGTATATCTAGTAACTCTTTCACAAAAAATTACATGAAATGGAAGCATAATTTAGCTTGTCTTTTTGCCTCACGATTGGATTATACTGCAGTTACTGTTGGTTTCTGAGACTTTTGTACAGTACTGTAGGCTGTTAAAATTTTAGGATGAGTCGCAGTCAAATGTTTAAAAACAGCTTCACTTTCCGGTGCTCTCCAACACATTATACAAACAAGATATTCAATGTCTTAATACTTAAAAATGTACAGTAAACTGAGAGTCATTCTAGTTAATGAAGCATCCTCCACATCATAAGGCGAACTGAGAAAATACCAAGATGTGCAAAGCTGTTATCTGAGCAAAAGATGCCTACTTTGAAAATGGTTTTACATTACAATACATATTCTGTTTTGAATTACATTTTTGTTTGCCAATCTTTTCCATCAAAACTTTTTCCATAGTGTTTAATGTAGAAAATTGTTAAAATAACGAAAAAATACTGAATTAAGATGTGTTTCCAAACTTATGATAATTTTCAGCACTTTTTTTTTTGGCTCCAACGCTCTACAGATGTAGTGTATTACATTTATCACGTACAACATTGCACAAATTCAAACCACACACTCCAAGCATTTGGAAATATGGAGTGTATGTGTAAATTTATGAATGTTTATTTCTGTTATAAGAGTACAGTATAGGTATTTGGAGCGAATATGTGATGAGACTATACATATGTATGCATGCATATGTCCATCCATTTTCTATAGACATTTATCCTCACTGGGTCGCTGGTGCCTATCCCAGCCGTCTTCGGGCAGTAGGTGGGAGTGACTGGTTGCCAGCCAAACGCAAGGCATACAGAGACAAACATTTATACTCACAACACCACCTAAGGGAAATTTGGAGTGTCCAATAGCTACACCTACTATGCATATTTTTGGAATGTGGGAGGATACAGGACTGTCCGGAGAAGACCCATGTGAGCACAGGGAGAAAATACAAACTCCACACAGGCTGGAATCGAACCTGCGACTTCTGAACTGTGAGGCAGACGTGCTAAGCAGTCTTCCAACATGCCGCCCATGTATGTATGTATATATGTATTTGTTTATGTATTTCGTACTGCACTTCTTGGTGGATAATTTAGCGTAGTTTAAAGAGTATAATTCATCAAAGTATTAACTTCATCCGATTCCTTTTTGAACAGTGTTTCAGCAAGGGAGGGATCTCCACACAATGACGTTTATTTTTTTTTGTTTTTTTTTAGTACTTCATGTTCAAAACAAGAAGTTCAATCCGGGAAAATTTAAAAGAGCAAGAAATTTAAATTGAGCAGAGGCCGGATTATTACCATAAATTATCTTAAAATTTACTAATGGACCATAATGTGATGGCTTCTGATACAGTAACTTAATACTGTACCCTGCCAAAATGTATGACATTGTTTTACTGATGTTATACCACAGACAAACAAGTTTTTTTAAAAAAGCTAAATGCGTTTGAAAATGAGTCACACGAGGACTTCATAAAGTCCCACTAAAGCACTTTCCATCAATCCGTGGCTAAAATGAAACAACGAAAGCGTCGTTCAAAGAAAGGAGAAGCTGATTTAGGCCAACTTCTTTCTTTCTCACATCTTTACTTACTTAACTTCCAAGAGTCTAAAAATAAACCTCGGAGCGACTTACCTCAAGTTCCGAGCCGAGGGATCATGGGCGCTGTTTTTTGGGGTATTGAAAGGTTGTACTGTGCCTCTGTTCCGAGGAGGCACAACGACGGAATAATGTTTTCCTTACCGCTACTCTATAACGTCCACCAGACCACATCCCTCCCTCCTGGCCACGAAGTGAGCCCTCCTCTTGTTCCTCTCTTGATACCTCCCACCATTGCCTCCTCGTTGCCAAAAAGCCCACCCTCCAAAAAACGGTCCAATTTTGGACCCAATCATCGCGCTTTCGACAAATCTCGCGGGATTTCCGCTCAACGACGATTAATGATGACGCCTTTATAAGTTAATGCAAGGGAACTTCAATGCAAACTCCCACATCACATTCATTATTTTGTATTTTATTTTATTGATTCAAAAAGCACTACAATCATTTTGAAACGATGTTTTCCATAATGCCTTATCGAGTATTAAGGAAACAGGGTAAGATGCCTCGATTGAGAAAATTGGCAATTTTCTTTGAAATAATTTTAATATCGAGATAACATGTTCAAAAGATGTGAGCTTAAGTAAACACTAGGAAGGAATTTAGTTTAGCCCCACAAGTCATTTTGATCAATACGCACTTGATATTTAAGCATAATAAAACTTCATTTTAACATTCTTACATCAGCTGAAACGAAAGACAAAACATATTCTTTTCACAACCATTTGTTTAATGACCATTATAATTATACTGTAAATAAGAAGGCCTGTGAGAAATCATATTTTCAATTTGTTTAAAATGTGTCAGAAAAAAAATCTGTGAGAAAAATATTCTATTACCTTGACAGAACGTCAGCTTTTAAGATACTTCCAGGCCACGTGGGCCGTATCCAAAATAATGATTTTGGAACTGATTTAAGTCTTGTCTACTTGTAGCCGGGGTTCTTGCAAGTAAATGTCTCAGTTTTTCAAGCCAGTTGATTACCCTACATGTGACTTTTGTGTTAATATTTAATACAAGTGTGTACATATCAATACCCCCCAAAAAACAGAGGCTCGTTTGGTAATGTTACAGTAACATATTACAGTTACAGTTAGCTTACCTCTGAAAGTATACTGTATATATTTTTTTCAATGACAAATCATTTAATGAAACCGCTAGGGTCCCTAATTTTTGTAAGGAGCCATTGTTAATATCCCAATAATTAGTAATGGTTGGCAAATTTAGCTCAAAACCAATGTAATGAATTTGCAGCGGTAATGTTTAGTAATATCACAGATTAGTAAACACCAAACAAATTAAAATACACATCTGGGCTGTGTCACTCTCGTGTTCACTTTTGTCCAACTGCAGTGAGAGACAAGAGACTGACTTGGTCAGCTTATTTAGGCTTGCCGTGCTTATTCCTTCTCCTTTCATGATGGCAAAACTAAACTGACCCAGGTAAGATAAGACACATGATGTTTTGCCTTTTTTTTTTTTTTTTTTTTTTTTTTTTTTACTTGTCCCAGTGCAATGATGGAAGAATGCAGTACCTGACAAGCCACAGTTTTATAGTTAAACAGTCAAAGACTGTGAGAAAGCCAGCCAATTCTTCAAAATTAACTCTAGTATATCAAGTAATGTAGGACATGAATGCCCTTAGTACGTTTTTAATTTTGCAGTTCCTCCCAGAAGCAAAGTTGAGACATTGGTCTACAATTTGATATGTTTTACCTCCCAGATTGAGCAGCATCCAACGTAAACAACAATGTTCCTGTTGTCTCGATTGACCTTTTTTTTTTCATGTAGTGCGATGTCATGTGGGCGATCAACAATAGCTGGACGGTCTACCAGTCGACCGCGATTGACTCATTGAAAGCCCTGTGATGGCTGTGTACCTTTGGGATTGTGGCTAACCTCAGGACCTAGTGTCGATTTGGGATGTCAGTTGAGTGTGAGAGTCTGGGCGTAAGTTTTGAGCTATAGCAGGTCCTTGTGAGATCTTAAATTAAAACTGGAATGTTCATTTTCATAAGGGCCAAGTGATGGGAGACCGCAGCAAACGAGGCACCATGATGAAAACAGTGATTGTGCATTTTGACCGCAAGAGGGTGCTATGGCCTAATCAAGATACGTGGGCTTCACTAAGGTATTGGATGCATTAGAAAAGACACTTTCAATCAAAACGGAAATACGTACAATTATGACTACTGAATTTCATGGATGTCTATCGAATTGCTATTTTTTTCTGGAATTAGAGTCAAATTATGCGTTAGCACATTTTTTTTCTTAATACTGTTTTCAGTGTTCAAATTTCTGTAATGTTTTATGGAAATGACAAAAATACACAGGAAAACGATTATCTTAAATCAGATCAAATGGTTGTGACAATATCCTTAAAATTACTTTTGGGAATTTTGTGTGGAAATGGATGATTTTTAAAACATTAAAAATCTGTATAAATGTATTTAGATTGTGTACATTGGGTTAGTGGCCGTTTAACATGCAGAATTTTCAAACATTAAAAGCGCAATTTCTGAAGATTGTTTTTAAATCGGAAATTTGAAACGAGGCTGCCAATTAAAAGACTCATATGCAACGTTTTCCTTAATTTAATTATTCCCTTTCATTCACCAATCATGTAATTTTAATATGTTTTTTTAATTGAAAATAAAACCTTGTAGAAGTTTTCGGCTTTTATTAGAAATATGCTAAGCGCAATATCACAAAAAGACCTTGAATATTCTGTATACGCACTAAAAGATTGATGAACGCAATATTTAACAGGGACCTGAAATTACATCGAGTATTATGATTTTAAGACAAATCAGTAGTTTAAAACATTTGAATGGCATTTACGGTATTGTATTTTACTTTTGACCAAGAAGTGAAGTGACGGGATTTACGGGAACTCAAATCATTTTGAAAACAAAAACTTCACCTGCGGGGCGGTCCAGTCAAGGTCGTTACGTTGACGCAACACCAGCCTATTGGTCAGCTTCAAGATATGTAAATGAGCAAACGAACACGATGACGTCAGTTCCCCCTCCTCCCCCTCCCGCCTGAGACACTGATGACAGTGTGCGAAACAAACATGGCGACGGCGTCAAGCGGACGCGGGTTTCTGCGAACTTTACTGGTCTTTATCCACCTTGCGGCTGGCGTCCGGGCCGGGCCGGCGCTGGCAGACCCGCGGGCCGCCACGCGGATCATGGGCATGCGGCTAGAGCGCAGCGACATGCCAGCCGGGACCACCGAGCGCGGCGTGATCCAGGTAACCGAGGGAAGCGACATCCTGGTCCGGTTCTACGGGCTCCACTTGTTCCCCAACAGCTCAGCGCTCGTCCGCTTCACGGAACTTTACTCCAGCGAGTCGGAGGACGATGCCCACGGCGCCGTGGAGGTGCCTCTCAACCGGACGTGCCCGGAGCACAGCAAGGACTTGGTAGTGAAGGGCACCATGAACGTGAGTAACCACAACACCTCCGGGCTGGCCAGCGTCACCGTCAAGCAGCTCCGCAAGAGCGAGGTGGTCAAGGTGTTCGCCCTGTGCGTGCGTGACCCCCTGGACCCCCCGGACGCATGGTCCCTGCTGGACGAGCGGGACGGTCGGGTGCGGGTAGTGGAGGTGAAGAAGTCGCTGCTCCCCGTGTGGCTTCAGGTGAATCAACTACTCATACTTGTACACATACTCGTGGAAAAACAGAAGAACTGTGAAAAGTTTTTCTTTTTTTTTAATCAACAAGTTTGAAATGTATTCAAGTACAGAAAAAATAGAAATTTGCTCCTATGTACTTTTTTACATTACTCATTTTGACGACTTGACATAATGAAAAAAAATTAAGTGCACATTTTCTTAAAGTCATTTAGGTCAAATCTAATGTATTTTTATACATAGCCCTTGATCACAAAAGCGTGTCAAAAGTCCTTACACCTTAGGTCTCAAACTCCAGTCCATGAGGGTCGCAATCCTCCATGTTTTCGATCCTGCGCTCTTAAACACACCTGATTCAAATAATTATCTCAGCAGCGAGCTCTGCACGAGCTTGGAAATGATTCTAATCATTTGATTCAGGTGTGTTTAAGAGCGCAGGATCAAAAACATGCAAAATTGCGGTCCTCGAGGACTGGAGTTTGAGACCTATGCCTCACACAAAAATGAACATCCCCTGATCCAGACCCCACACCCAGACAAAGAAAAAGCAAGGGAAAATCCATTGGAAAGGGTAAAAAGAAGAAAACCTTGAGAAGGAATAACAATTGGATGATTCCCTTCTCCATGATGACCATGCTACAATGAATACAGAGTGAGAAACATTGATGAAATGATACAATAAGGATACTGTACTTAAAGGAATGCCCGTTTTATAAAATGAAGCACTGCGGTGGACTACATTGATGCAGAATCTTTCCAACATCAGTCATTGCATTATCATCATTATCATCATCATCCCTGATCATCCTCGCCTTGTCTGCTTTCTTGAGTAATAGTGGCGGTGGTGGGGGCTCGCAGATAAAAATGCCAAAGGTGATCGAGTGTTACAAGATGTAGTTTTACCAAATGTGCTATTTTAGAAAACAGTAAAAAAAAAAAAAAAAAGTCTTAAATGACATGAAATTTGAACATTTCTACATTGATAGCCTCTCTAATTTTTGTTAAAAAACACACACACCTGTATTAACCCTTTAGACATATTTGTAATATGTGTATATCACTAGTTTAAAAGGTTGTACCTTGCTAATGGTTAGCGATAAAGGCATACAGTGTAAATGTTGCTTGGAACAATTTTGCATTTTACAGGGTTAACAAGGCTTAATAAGGGTAGAAAAGACCTTAAGACAAAAAAGCTTACAGTGAAACTCCTCTACAACAAAATCTGCATGTACAAACACATCCCCCAGTGTGAAAAAAAATCCATGCATTGAAACCTTTCACGCTCTCTTACTTCCTTATACAAAGAAAAATGCTCTGTTGCATAATACGAAATGTTTTTCCTGCATTTGTGTTGCACTGAAATCCATTTGGGTAAAAAGCAGCCTGCAGCAAAAGTCTGGCTTGATTTATACTTGACCCGCTCGGTACGCATTTTGCAGCACTTTATACTCAGCGCGGCTTTCCCGCGCAGTCCGACGATATTCTCCCATACTATAGGTGGCAGAAAATGGACTGTACAGCATACAAACAACACTTCTCTATAACTGAGGTAGAGAATCCTAGTGGATTCAAACAATCTAAACAGACTCCTCATCTCTCCCCAACATGGTGCTTGCCAGGAGTTGTTTACGGTATTTAGATCGCGGTATTCCTTTTCAGACAAATCATAAAGGTGTTTGCACCGGCAAACTTCCATAAGCAATAGTTCGTCTGCCATGTTGTCTGCTTGTAAAGAAATTCCGGAAGATATGCATTATGGAAAATGTTGTCCGCGTGGACTCCCTGCCAAGGAGGTTGGTTGCTAAAATAACGTCGTTTGACGCGTGGAGTTTGCGGACCAGTCAAGCTTAAACCAAGCTTAAAATTTGAAGACAGGATAAAAGTAATAAAGTTGAAAGATGGATGAAGCAAAGTGAAAGACATGCAATAAATTGAAATCTGAAAATGAATGCTTATTGTAGATTTGGCAGTTTCTTTTTTTTTTTTTTTTTAAGTTGGATCGTTTTGTTTTTAACTTGAGTCAGATTGTAGATTACACAACACATTTTTTATGTTTACGTCCGAGACTTAGATTTGCTATAGTGAAAAGTCTTGCTGTTGTGAAAAAAAATTCTGGCTGCAAATATGATTTTGTTGTTGAGGAGTTCTACTCTATTCAATGATAAGGAAAAAAAAAAGTCATTTTGTGAGTTGCGGTCCTTTTGTATTTCTCTTGCAACTTGCTGGTGACATTGTAATATTGTAAATTAGAGTACGCACATACAGTAAAGACAATCTGGCTGTTTTTGTTAGGATTTTCACCCCTTTCTGACCAACTATTGTACATCAAATACCTGCAATCCGTAATCTGAAGTAGGCCAATTGCTGATTTGTCTTGACAAGTTCCAAAAAATACCAGAGTACAACTGAATCATTCAACGGATGGACTTGTGTTTTCAAAAGTTTACAGATGGTCGAATTAATCTAAGAAGATTAAAGTGTGTTTTAGGTTCCTCCTAAAATCTAATCCTAAACCCCAATATCGTCAGAAAATGGAATAGGAGATAGGAAAAGGAGATCTGAAAATTTGACTAGTATTTGTTTACTTGCCGCCACTGCAGGTGATCCTCATCTCCTTCCTGCTAGTCTTGTCGGGTATGTTCAGCGGGCTCAATTTGGGCTTAATGGCTCTAGACCCCATGGAACTGCGCATCGTGCAGAGTTGCGGCACCGAAAAGGAGAAGAAATATGCCCGCAAGATTGAGCCCATCCGCCGCAAGGGCAACTACCTACTGTGCTCACTCCTTTTGGGCAATGTTCTGGTCAACACCACTCTCACCATCCTGCTGGATGATCTGACCAAATCGGGCGTGGGTGCGGTGGTGGCATCCACAGTGGGCATTGTGATCTTCGGCGAGATCGTGCCCCAGGCGCTCTGCTCACGCCACGGCCTGGCGGTGGGCGCCAACACCATCCTGGTCACCAAGTTGTTCATGCTGCTCACCTTCCCACTGTCCTGGCCCATCAGCAAGATCCTGGACTGTGTCCTAGGCCAGGAGATCGGCACGGTGTACAATCGCGAGAAGCTGGTTGAGATGCTAAAGGTGACAGAGCCTTACAACGACCTGGTGAAAGAGGAGCTCAACATGATCCAGGGGGCGCTGGAGCTTCGCACCAAGACAGTGGAGGACGTGATGACCCCGTTGGGCAACTGCTTCATGATCCACAGTGACGCCGTGCTGGACTTCAACACCATGTCGGAGATCATGGAGAGCGGTTATACACGTATCCCTGTCTACGAGGGCGAGCGTTCCAACATTGTGGATGTGCTCTTCGTCAAGGACCTGGCCTTCGTCGACCCGGATGACAGCACCACTCTCAAGACCATCACTAAGTTCTACAACCACCCGGTCCACTTTGTCTTTCATGACACCAAGCTGGACTCCATGCTGGAGGAGTTCAAAAAAGGTTGGTATGGTGGTGGGGTGGCAGGAAAATGTTTTAGCTACTCAATGTCATACATACTTGGACTTACATTTTTTGACTTTTTTTTTGTACATGTAAAACACATTGATAGAAACTAGGTTCTGTGATTATTCTAAAAGCTATATTTGAGCTCTGTTTCTCCTTTTATTCTTAAAATAGAAATAATGCTAATTGGCTTCCAGTCATTCAGTAGCTCCTTGCAGTTAATATTATCACATGCATTTGACAACTTCTTCAGCACCTCCAAAAATAGACTAGAAACGCCTGTGAATAATGGCATGTTCACTAATTGATCTGGATCTCGTGCCAGATGCTAACAATTGGCTTGGGTTCGCGGTTGTGTTCTTACTGGTTTAAAGGAAAATGCTCAATGCGCTTTTTTCATCCTGTGATGATTGATGAACAAGTTAGTGCTAGCCGCATATGTTGCCTATATCCCATCAACGGTCGTTAGCGTCTAACTTTTAGTCGTCATCGTTCTTGTGGTGTGTGAAAAAGCCAAAGAAAAGGAAAACGGGGTCTTTTGATGAGGTCTGGTGAGATGGTTCTCCTGCTGTCGTTAGACGCCTCAGACAACCATGTGACTAGTGGTTTATTTCCGGCTAATGACACGCTAACCAATGAATTTGTGGCAAGATTATTAGCGCATTTTATTTTCCCCTTAGGATATGTTTTCGTCCTTCTTCAAAAGAAAGCAAAAGCTACATGAAATATTTGACGCTTGTTTAACTGAGATGATTTCAATACTTTTATGCTAATGTTGTTAGCTAGCTAACCAGTTACTGTTACCTTCCAATGTTAGCGCCACTTCACATTTTGTGGTCTTGTTTTGGTGTTGGAAAATGGGAAGTTAATTTTGTCTCATGCGATGGAGACATTTCACCCCTCACATTTTCTTTCCCAAGAGCAGAAAACCTGACCTTTGGTCATTTCAAGTATCACAAAATTGGAGACCTGAAGATGCATTTGTACCTACTGAAGCATCCGGTGTGCGTAATCTCACATGGCGGCCACGTGGTTTAAACCCGAGATTAGGAGTAGCTCATATGCTACCGCGTGCGCATATAACCTTTGAGACAATGTGCCATTTCTTCACAAGAGCACTATAAACAGAGTTTCTTTTAACCTTTTATTATTATTTTCACTTTACGCATTAGTCAGGGACAGATGTGTCATAAATAATTACACGTTGCACTACTTTTACCTTTGTAAATTAAAAACAATGGGAAAATAGTACCAATTCAACTCATGAACATAAGTAAAAAAAAATTAATTGAAATGTACTCTAGTACTAACTGATACTAACAAAAGTACTAACTTTTCCCCCCATCAGTTACATACAACAGAAAAATAAATCGACATACACAATAAGTTCTATTCAGTAAACGTACACAATGTTTGTTCTGAGAAGAGACACCTTACGTCACGTAAGAAAGTTGTAAACTGACCAGAGGTGGGGAAAAAGTTGAGCAATCTTTCAAGTAGTCATAAAAAATGGTTGACCTTTTTTTTTTTTTTTTTTTGCAATGATGCACCATGCGGGAAGTTTATTTGTGACAGCCCCCAAAATCAATTGCTACCCCTCCTTTGTTTTGTTATTTTTCAAGTTGTTCCATCTTCCACACTGAAAAAAACGCACAAGCCTATTGTGACTAAATATTGATTGCAAAGTGCAGATATTCATTTTAAAATGTATGAAGTAGAAGTAAAAACTCATCACAAAAATAAACAGGCCTACCCGAATAAAGAAGGAATCCTGATCACACGATCGGAAATCAGGACCAATCACATTTTCAGCTGATTGGAATAGTTTTTTTTTTTCATCTTTATCTATTGATTTCTTTATTCATTTATTATTTTTATGTTCTACAATGAAGAAAAAAAGTCCTCAATACAGAGATATTGCCAAAAGAAAAACATTTATGCATATACATGCGTTTTATATTCTATGCAAAAATACAGCCAGAATCAATGGAAGTAAATCCAGCCAGTGGGGGATCGCTCTGGCTATTGTCACAGGAGTCTAATGTGAAGCTAGAGTCATGCAACAATTATGTTGTCTGCTGAATGGAAATATTTTAATAATTTCACCAAGGTATCCATTCGGGACTCTGTATTGGCAGAATCAGGTGACTCAAAAAATTGATGCCGATGTCCTTAGTGTAAAGTTCACGTACATGAAAAAATACTTAATTTTTGGAGGAGACCGCACGCACACCAACACAAACAAATCAAGGCTTGTTCTCAACTTATAACAATGCTTCTTTCTTTTACTTCTCTCGCACACTTCCTCTTTGCCTTCCCGGTCGGACATCTTGTCTTGTGTCTCCGTTAAAAGTGAGTGCTGGGGCAGCTGTGGTGGTTTAGAGGAGTCTCTTCCTGTCGTGTGTCACAGGGATTTCTGCTGCTGTTGTTGTTGTTGAGTGTGAAGTGGCAGTGAGCCAACAAAAAGCTCTGCGGTGTATCTCGGGCCGGCTCTGCGGGAGGGACTGTCTACATACTGTACATACACACAAAAAACACAAGATACTCTGGTGCTTTGAGTTGTGAGTTTAATTAATTCTGTGACCAAGCTTTTTAAGTTAAAACACTTTCTCAAATCAGCTTTCCTTGCTGAGCCTGTTGAGTTGCCAATAATTAATTCTCGCTGCCTTATATACGCTTTTGAGTCGCACCAGTTATTGGCCACATTAATGATTTGGAAATGATAACATTTTTTTTTAACCGCATAAAACTGTAACCAAACGGGGGCATAGACTTTTTTCATCCACTGTTATATGCTTAAACCTGCGAGCCTTGTGAGGATAAGCGGCTATAGAAAATGGATGGATGTTATTTGCTTATACAAACATACAATGGTACATATTTCCTCTGCTTTAAAGGAACAGTGAATATTAAAAAAAAGCTAAATGTGCTTCCCTGTTACACAGAAGGGACATCCTATTCTTGCTGCTTTCCACCTCACATCCATGTTGTGGCACAGTCTGGTGTATACTGAAAACCCCATTAAAATAATTAACTTCAATGTAGCAGGGGCGCATGCGCTTCTGCGGTATTGGCTACGGCCTTCCCATGTCAGGTGGCCGCATGATAGACATGTAACTCAGACTCCCTGCCGGGGTCTCAAGTTCCACACTCCGCTGCCCGGCGTCCGTTACCACGGTGACAGCGTCCAACGCAAAGGAGTCTCTTTGGGAGTTCAGAAATGCCAGGTGACCTTCTGAGATGGCGACACCCCGCTATTAGCCGTTATGAAAACTTAATGGCACTTGCAGGAAGTAGCAGCGGGAGATAGGGAAGTGCAACCGGCAAATTAAAGGTCATAAAGTACAGATATCTATCATAATAATGAGCAATCATTATCATCATGCAAATCTTCAATGGGCATCCCAAAATACATGCATGCAAATACATGTGACAATTACTCGAGCTATCAATGGAATATTCCATTGAATAATTGAAAGCCCATCAATAAATTAGTATCAGTCGTGGATTTTAGGCATGTTTCAGAAATAGCTAATTTTCTACACGTTCTGGTCAGTAACTGGTCTACTTAAGTATTGTGAGAGAATGTTTTTCCCTGCTATATAAGAGTACAATATCATCTTTCTTTTAGTAGGTTTGGCTCTCATAATGTCACAGAACACAAATGAAGAGTAAAATCAGAAATTGGGATTTTGTGAAATTGGAAATTTATTTAAAGGCCTTGTCACCCAGGTCTGAATAAAGATACATATTTTGAGTAACCATGGAATGAATTAAGTTGATTGTATTTCCCTTAGTTCCCATGGAACAATATTTTGCTAACATGATCAATTTTGCTGGTATCCAAGCAGATGGTGGTCACCCTTTGTGGCTGCATTGTAGCTCGATCCCACAAGTCCTTATGGAAAAAGGTTTAGAGGTGTAATTGAAGTCCAGAAACAGCTTGTGGTTGTTAAAGAGCCTCAAAGTCAGCGGGTGTCATTGTGAAAACACACACAAAGGCGAGTGAAGCCTTTCGAGGCGAGAGTCAACAGGCTGTCACATGATCTCCTTCAGCTGCTTGCCTTTATTTTATGATCTCATGTACACATAAAAATATGATAAAAGTTGTGGCATATTTAACAACACGCTGTGTTGCTTATGATACTCATATACAACACTTTTATTTTTTTATAATCATACAAGTGCATTAAGTTTAAATGAATAACAAAGTCAAAGAAACTCTATTGTCTTTATATGAAATATTGTACATGAAAGTCCTAAAAATCCATTTAACGATAATGTTGTCTTACCATTAAACAAATCAGTCAATGAATAAGTAAAAATATCCATCATGAACCAGTCAGTTGAAAAAGCCATTATGTTAATTAATACATTGCCTTTAAATTAATCAAAATATTGTCAAATCAACTACAAAAAATATTTTGAAAAACTTAACCAAAATAAACTATCAATAAGTAAATGTGGTTTAAAAATGTTTTGTACATTTTTTGGCTGCATCTAGCAATTGTTTTCATATTATTCATCTGTTTTTTTTTTATTATTCCTTTTCATACAAACATGTAAAATTGACATTGCATAAACGCACACATAAATTGATAGTGATTCACTTATTGGTGAGCCTATATTTCAAAAAATCATCGTTTTTCATTGGTAAAGCAGATAGCCAAAGTCTCATTGGGTCAACACATAGATAATCTGTCTGATTTTATATAGGAATATGAGAATATTTAAAGAGGTTGTAACAAGAAAAGTCCACTTTTTTGAGCTTTTAACCATGTTCCAATGTTGATTCATCACCCTAAACACTTTTGAAGTATTATTTTCCTTCATTAATGCATTTCTAAGCATTCCTTACTTGTTCTACATTCTTTCACCGGCTATCCGTGCAGATGAAAACTGCTTGAAGTGCGCTTATGACGACAAGAGCAAGACAGGAGTAATTCATACCCCCCCCTACCTGTGCAAGAGAAAATCCATGCTGACCTTATCCACATCTTTTAGTATAATTTTGGTTCTAGAACTGAGGGGGAGAAGTGTAGTACAGTCGGCCAATTAAACAGCAGCATTTTTATCATTTAATTTTTAGCTACAGTTTACTGTAGAAAATTCTGAAATGGCCAAAATGTGTGTTTGGGAGTACGCTGGCGGACAATCAACATCAGTAGTGAATAATTCAGCTGCGGGCGGAACTATTGGTATGAATACTGGGTTCCTAGAGGGGCTGATTTGATAGGAATAATGTGTGTTGGTGAGAATGGTGTATTGATGCAGTTTTGCATTTTAATAGAGATAGATAGATAGATAGATACTTTATTCATCCCCGTAGGGAAATTCACACCGTAGGGAAATTCACAATGTCAGTAGAACTCTTGATTTTGGCCCTGTTATTCCCGCTCTTGAAATACTCTCAATCATCTGCGAGCCTCATGAGGATGAGCGTTCAAGATTATGGATGGATACATGTTTTGGCTAGCCGACTTTGTAGCTACATCATGTAGAGGGTGAGACAGCTACTTGGTAAGGTGCGGTCGTTTTACTTCCTAGTTAGAAATATTAGTACCACAAAATTCATATTTAAAAACAAATAATCTTCAATGTGCCAAATGTAATTTATATGCACATACTGTGGAAGCTATTTAAATATCATGTTACGGCCCCTTTAATTTTGAGAGGTTGGAATTCTGAGCATTTGACTAGGTCTCCCAACAATTAATTAATCCATTATCAAAAATTGTCAGTTAATTGATATCATTATAGTACTTTACTTACATGGTTTGGTTATTTTCTTTTGCTTTTTAAGTCAACATTAGAATCTGCCTATTAACTGATTGATTCAGGCACGCAATATTTAAATGGCTTAATTAACTCACAATAGCTCTCCAAATAAAATGTATGTATATATGTATGCCTGCATTCACTTTGTTCAAATACCGCAAGTGGAGTGTGTGTCTTTGGCGGGGCTTCTTTGTTGTTCTTTTTGTCAATCGTTTCCCAACCTGTTCACTTTGTCAAGTGTCCTGACAGCTTGTCCTCTGTCACCTTTGTACCATGACACCAACACAAGCTCGCATGGTCACACTGACATCGAATATCTTAGCAACTTGGTGCTAATTGTAGCCACTAACCTCTATGCCAGTAAAAAAAAAAAAAAAATGAAATGCTTTAAATGGGGCTTCAGTTTTTCTGTAATCGCCGTGAGCAGACTAATCTGATGACATCACACAGACACACCTGAAACTCAGCTACTGCTTTTTGTGAAGGGCGTGTTGCCCTTTGTCTGTCTGGGGAGAGAACGTTTGCACGTGCTAAACCGCTAATCAGCATGGTGTGGAGGAGGACATAAGACAGGAAATCCAAGAAAAGTGCCACGAATTTATTTACCTGTCTTCAATTTATTGCACTTAACGCTTTTCTTTGTGCTCTTATCCCTGTGCCATATTGCTAACTGGTGATAATGAACACTATTTTATTCTTTAATAATTGTGTCAGGTTTGCTGTATGTTAGCTTTGTGCTAAGTAATGTAACAGCAGGTGCTGCGTAAGGATCCATTTTGTGAATGGGGGGGGGTCGTACCGTACCTGAAACTGTATTGGTGCCAGTTGGCTGGCTTAGTCTAACATTAGGGAGTTATAGACTATGAATACAGTAGTTTATACATGTTTCCCCCACTAAGAGAGGGTACTGGGGCCAAGGAACTATGTGTGAGTTGAGGAACTTTGTCGCCATCTTGTAACATTTAAGGGCAGTTATAAACCTTCGCTCTCCCTTGAGAGTAACTTGACCAAATACGGGACTCAAAACTGTGCATGCGCACGTGTTTGTTTTTGTGTGCGTGTGTGAGATGCCGGAGGCGTGTGGCGGCTCTTGTGTTTGGTAAAAAAAAAAAAAAGAACTTTGAGTTTCCTGCCAGAATGTGAGCCAGTACTCACGGTAGCTGCATCAGCATCAGGAGGGTGTCTTTGACTTTGGGCCTTTATTTGTGGACTCAGCTGACACATGCTCACAACGCCAGGCCTGTTGTTGGAGAGCATCTTTGTCTGTCTACTGTATGTGTTTGTGTGTGCCTGTGCTCATCAGTGTGTATTTACAATAACTCTGTGTGAGGGCTGTGTGTAAGTGTCAGTGTGTGCATGTGGGTGGGTGTGTGTTTGTGTCTCAGAAAGCATGTGGGTTTGTGTGTGTAGTTGGGTGTATAATACTATTGGGTATGTACATACAGTTTGTAAGTAACTGTACAGTCTTCTCCAGAAGTATTCGAACATCAAGGTTTTTGTTGTGTAGTGAAAAAATATAGTCAGATGTCACCATACTTTTCACTTGAAACATGCATGGCTTCAACAAAAAGGTAGCATATCCTGAGTTGTTTCATGTTCCAATACATTTGCTCTTAATTTGATACCTGAAAAAAAATCTCACGTACCCCCTGAATTGCCTTTACGTACCTCTTTTGGAGAACCACGAGTGTACACATCTAGATTTAAGCTATATGAAATCAAATCCGGAGTTCTGAACTTTTGTCTCATAGTCATCATTTGATTGAAAAGCCGATTTTTTTTTTCCCCCCCAGTATACAACGGACACAAAAGAATTGACCTTGCCCTTCAAATACTGTCTCCGTGTGAATGTCTAGGTTTTAAGTGTAAGGTGTAAGTAGGTAAATGTGTGTGCAAGAGTATCACTGGAAGCTCAAGTGACTCCAGTCATTTGGAGTGGGAGTTTGTTCCCCAGGGCTCCTGCTGCTTTTGAAATATTGACTCAACAGAATACACACACACACACACACACACACACACACACACACACACACACACACACACAGTGAGTTCCTTTTCCATTACACATTGTCTCTATTTCCATCTCAAGAGCAACCCACAAGGACTTAAAATCACAAGTGGCAAGCCTATAGCTAAGGCTTAGCACCAAAAGCTAACGTTGACACTGTTGTGTTCAATGTGGCATGGTATTCTAAGTGTCATTGTTAAGTTTGTGAGACAGCTCCAATGTCATCTTGTTGGTAATGCATTTATTAATAATTCCGCTCATTATTTCGTAAAGGTCTTGAGAAAGTATTGTATTTGTGTATGCCTGTGTGTGTGTGTGTATGTATGTATGTATATGTATGTATGTATGTATGTGTATATATATATATATATATACATATATATATATATATATATATATATATATATACACACACACACAAGTAAATAATTGTTCAGTTTACATGCATGCGTTGGTCAAAGTCTGTATGTAAAGATAGGGTGTACACATTAACCGTGCCTGATGGCTTATCAGTAGACATAGTCACATTATAGGAATGCATATTGATTGTTGATTGATGGATGGCCGATGCCCTGATTGTGTGTTTTACAGGAAAGGGTCTTCGATATGAGTTCTTTGTTGTGCATGAATAATTAATTCGAAGAGCAAACACCTCAGCCAAGGCACTCACTCACGCACCCTTTCTTTTAGAGGCCTGGATCAGGTGGTCTATTTTGTGACTGATAGACTTAAATGCAAGACACTAGTTACAAATTATAAAGTCTAACCTTGCAAACATGGCTGGATAAAAACATAACACAGTTTTTATTACCTCATTATGACAAATGAGAAGGAGCGACAAGCCAGCTCTTTCTTTTACACGTTTTTCTCTGCCTATGGCAGGCAAGTCCCACTTGGCGATCGTGCAGAAAGTTAACAACGAGGGTGAGGGCGATCCCTTCTATGAGGTCCTAGGGCTGGTCACGCTGGAAGATGTTATCGAGGAGATCATCAAGTCAGAAATTCTGGACGAGTCGGACCAGTACAGTGAGTCAACGCTTCATGTTTTGCGCATGGCTTGAGCCAGTTCCTAATTTTGTTGTTCTGTATGTTTGTTTCTTTGTTTGTTTTTTTTCAGCTGACAATCGCACCAGGAAGAAGGTGGCGCCCAACAAGAACAAGAGAGACTTCTCAGCCTTCAAGCATGAGAGCGAGTCCAAGGTGAAGATCTCACCTCAGCTGCTGCTGGCAGCCCACCGCTTTCTGGCTACAGGTAGGATACATTTGAATAGTTTATATTAGCCGTTGGCCAATAACCAGATTAGCGATATACCGTGATTTAGAAAATCACTGCTATTTAAAAACTGCAAAACCCGCGTTGTCTGACTTAACGGGCAACTGCAGTGTGCAGTGGGAGCCTCCTCTCATCGTGACTCATACGTGGGTCCTCCCCAGTTGCAGCAGCCAGTTACATTACAGCTGCTGTTGTCCGCCTCCTCCTTTGCTGGCTACACTGTCAGTATGTTTGCTACTTCAGGAAACTACAATGGGTAACGTGGCTGAGATGTCAGTATCATATGGAGCGCTTATGTTATGGGTGTCCAAACTCTGTCCTCGAGGGCTGCTGTCCTGTCCTGTTTTCCCCTACACACCTGATTGAAATGATCAGGATTGTTATCAGGCATCTGCTTAGCTTGCTGATGAAATGATCGTTTGAATCACGTGTGCTGAGAAAAAAATCCTACAAACATGGAGGGTACGAGACCGGGTTTGGACATCCCTGGTTTATGTGATGTCAAGGTAGGACAGGAGCAGTCTAGCAAGCTGTGTGTGTCTCTCAAAGCGGACCAAGGCGAACACCACCCCCCTCTCCACAACACAACAAATGAAGTTGGACGTGTGAGAATTTTTCAGCTTTCAAAAATAAGCAGACAGTCAGTGAGTGAGTGAGTGAGTGATGATAGTTTATTTCAAATCAATCATTTTTTTAAATTATTGTTGTGCTGTAGATTTATACTTATTTTATACTAAGTGCACATATTTCAGTTTAAGAGGTCATGTATGTTATTGAACGAACCCCATTTTGCTCACTGAAGGATTGTTTTTATTTTAACCACAGATTTCTCTCTCTCTCTCTCTCTCTCTCTCTCTCTCTCTCTCTCTCTCTCTCTCTCTCTCTCTGTCTCTGTCTCTGTCTCTGTCTCTGTCTCTGTCTCTGTCTCTGTCTCTCTCTGTCTCTGTCTGTCTCTCTCTCTCTCTCATATATATATATATATATATATATATATATATATATATATATATATATATATATATATATATATATATATATATATATATATATATATATATATATATATATATATATGCTTGCAATTGAGTGAATGAGATGCCTCTTTGAAGTTAATTGAAACCATTCACTTTTTTTTCCTTTCTTAGTACACATGACTGATGACTCCGGTTCTCATGTTTCACTCTACACAGTGCTATTTTGTGTCTCCACTTGTTGATGTACTCAATAACGACAGACATGTTTGCCTCTAGTGGTGATAGATTCCCTCAGTTGGGTTTGCAGGGCTCGCCGCTTCTTTGTTTGCAGCATGGGTGCGGCCTGAAATGCCCTTGTCACAATCTTGTTCTGCTCCTTTGAGTCGTGTTTGCCATGCAGGTGATAAGTTAACCATTATGGAATACTGTATGGCTATATAATATGACCTGTGTGGTGAACAAATCCTAATCAGTATAAGAAGTGTATATTTAATACATTATTTATTGTATTCCCACTTACACAGAGCCTTAAAAGTCATACATTGCTTCAAAATCGAGGCTTCTTGTCATTACATTTCCTTGCCAATCTCAGTTCACAAATGTTCAGAAGATTGATAGTCTTTGTTGCTAACCGAAACAGCAGCTCACTCCACTTCCTATGTGTATTCAGAGGTGGCCCTGTTCAGCCCAGCTCAGATATCCGACAAAGTGTTGCTGCGAATCCTGCGCCACCCCGACGTCATCCAGGAGATCAAGTTCAATGAGAATGACAAACGCTCACCGCATCACTACATTTACCAAAGGGGAAAATCTGTCGACTACTTCATACTCATATTGCAGGTAAAACTTGTCAAACTTTATGTAGTTCGTGGAAGCACCTCTGATGTACCACATTTCCATTATAGTTTATTATACTAAGTTTCATACATTTTATAAGCAAAGTCAGTTGTCTATGCACCTCATGTAAAGGTTTGTGCGAGGGCCTGATCGATGTGTATTTTTTAGGCTGATGATAATTCCAGTACTTGTCAATAAAAATCCGGTAAACAATCAAGCAGCTGACAGTAAAATAACTTCTTGTCCCAAAATTCTTAAGAGAAATATTGATATGAATTACAGGGAGTTACATTTGACTGTTTTTATTTTTTTACATTGTTCTTGCCTATTTGTTTAGCTTCATAACAGAGGAAAAATTGGACCCCAAAAAAAGTTTTTTTTTTAAATCGCATTTCAACAGTAAGGCAAAACAATGGGAAGGCAAAATGTCACCTGATTTGTGAAAAGAAAAAAAACTAAAATAGGTCAGTTAAATCGGCCTGCCAAATAATAGATCAAGGCCCTGGTTTGTGCACCTTTTTTTTTGTCATGTGTCACATTCTCAGCATTTTTTCTGACTAATGTTGACAGTGAACATCGCGTTGGGGGTGCTGTTCTAAATTGCAGATTTGCTAGTTTGTTGCATCAACAAAAAGGAGACAACCTCACTTAGTTTATCGGGAACATCTGTGGGAATGTTTGTTCTGTTGATTTGACCAATGTGATTCATGTAAGACGTTCACTCCTAACACCAACTGTGAACCAGTCATATGTGCTACATTTTTTATCAAGTTTTAGAGTTTTATTTTTGCTAATCTTAAAGGTCGTCATTAATTTGGTGAGGCTGTGTCTCAAAGCTGGTACTGTATTAACCAACGTATTATGAACAAATAAGTTAGATTTGGTGTCATGAATGTTTTCATTAGATGTCTTTACGAAGGAGCACTGACTGATTCTGTTGATTCTGCATTAACTTACCGCCTTAGCCACAGACTATCTGCCATAATCCTGTCTTTTTTTTTTTTTTTTTTAAAGAAAAAAAATGAGTCTTGTGTATATTATACATCGCATAGTTGCTTAGCTGCTTGGGTCTGTACCTACCAGTATTTTTGAACAGAAGACAAACCTAAGTTTTACCGTTTAGCTGCCATACACCTGTCATTTGCAACTAAAATGTGCAGTTTTCTATATCTTTGTTTTACATTACATTGAGCAATTTTTAGCACTATGGCTACACACAACATAACAAAGGTCCAGAGTGTTTCGACTTTGTTGCTGGTTCAACAGGTTGGTGATGATGTAGACTCTATGTTAGCTTCTTGCTTTAGCCTCTGATCGCTTAGCCTCTTATTCTTGTCGTCGTGAGCACAAGGTTGAGTATTTGTGGGCTGGTCACAAAACACTGGTTGGCAACACCCATGCACTCAGTCATGCACTTAATACACACACATTGTAGTCTGATGGATGGACACTTGACTGATTTTTCTGGTGAGTCATTAAACAGTGGTTTTGAACTTTGGCCACATACACACCAAAGTTACAGCTCTGCATGCCATTGAGGCTTGGTAGGGGGTGATGTGTGAGCTTATGGAGATACACATCCCCTATCCCCTCACGCTCTCTCGCAGTCCAAATATTTCACCTTGTCACACTTACATGGCTCAAACATTCCCATGATGGATACTTTGACAGTGATTCAAATTGGGTATAGTACAGTACAGCATTGGTCACACCAGACAAGTTCGCAATCCACCTACTGGCTTAGGGAATGATAAAATATACTTGCACTGGGGTCAAATGGCGCAGTCACCCAACATTATAACATGCCGTTATTGTAACATATTTAAAGTTCAGAATGTTTAAACCTTATTTAACGGTTTGTGGCCGTTTATCGTACCATAGTAACGCAAATCCAATTCAGCTCAGCATGTGTAACCAAGGGTCAAAACTACTTTTGAAATGCCTTATTGTAAAAGTCAAAGTATCAAATGTGGAATTATGAGTTAGAGCGGAATACAGAATGTCATTTCAGTTTGATTTTCGATTGAATAACAGCTTAGAACTGTAGATGAATTTATAACAAAACGGCAGCGCACAGGAGCAATCAACTTTCACATGCAGAAAGGGAGAAGGAAATCAAATGCAGTCACAATACATTTTGAAAATGTCACATTATAAACTTTCAAGCTAGAAACATTTCAAACTACATTAAAAGCAAGTTAAGTGTGTGCTCAACCTCATGATTGAAGCCCGAACTGAATGCACTCTGCAAAATTAAGAGTCAATAAGCGAGTCTAATGCAGTACCTTTTCAGGAATGGAAAAACATTTTGCACCTCCACACTTGCTGTTGAAGATCATTACACATGTGTTATTCCTCTTTTTTTATTCCACCCGTTTTTGTACGCGTTTTACAAATTACATAATACGAATTACATGCACAACAGTCGACTTTTACTATTCTTTGTTCTAGATTGAACTGAATTAGCAAAAATGCATTTTTTTTCAAAGAGATTTTGAGGGTTTTGTTTGTACAATGTTATTCTTGTTGTAGTGGCGGAATGTGTTTAAAAAAAAAATAATGGCCAATTTTCTTTGTTTTTAATAGCGCTAATATTGGCCAACCGTTTAATCAATCATTCTAGTCTGCAACTTGGATGAGCCACATTTAGACCATATTAACTGCTCCGCATGTTTCTAATGTACCGTTTCAATCATCTCTAATGTTCCATATTTACCCCACGTGTAACTGCTATATGCACATCTACTCTAATGTACCCAAACAGACTGTGTACCTCTAATGTCCCACATGAACAATAATGATAATGTCCAGCTGTTGTGGATGTAGCAATGCTGCGTGTGGATTAAGTGTCCTGTTGTTATCGCTGCATTTCACACATTCCAACCGACCCGTTGGCCTGGACTGTGCTGACAAACAAGCCAGAGGCCTCCTTAGCCTCCATCATCAACAACCAATCGCCCCCCCCCCCCCCCCCTCCCCCAATAGAATTTTGTCATGTGACTCAGATGCGCACGTCAACTAAAATGTCTTGTATAGTTTTGACTGCACTGACCTCTAACGGCCAAACTTTGTAACTACCACATCTTGCACTGGCAATCACGACATCAAAACCTTTAATAGATGTACGGTATATATATTTTTTATTTCATGTATACTTCATTGAAGTAGACATAATTAGAAAAAAAAAAATTCCAGAGCCAATATACAGCCTGCACAGCAAAGCACTTTGTGCTATATATTTGGATTCAAATATTCGAATAATGTTTGATTGTATGCATCGGCTATAACATAATAAAGCATGAACAATGAGCTAAAACAAATAATAATAATAATTAATGTTGAATGTTTCCATCAGGGCCGAGTGGAAGTGGAAGCCGGCAACGAGAACATGAAGTTTGAGACAGGACCCTTTTCCTACTACGGCATCATGGCGCTCAGTGCTCCCATGCTGGGTGAGAAGCACCAAACATGACACACCGATCCAAATTATCATCCCTGGACATTGACAATTAAAATGGCGGCTTCAAATGCAAATGGTCAACTTTCTGCTTAGCTTTGGCCATTGGACATTACATTTGTTTTTCTTTTCATAACACATCCATCCTCATTTTTTTAACTGTGGTGTCCGATTCGAAACTTTTTAACGTGTTTTTTTTTCATTTCACCAGGAATAATTAAGAAGAAGAGGCCTTTAGATTAAATATACGTATATATTTCTTTTCAATTTGAGCTGAATTTTAGCTTATCAAAAACTTTATTTGTTGTCTGTGCTTCTGTTTTGATGAGAAACGTTGTTCTGCTTGGCTCAACAGAGCCAATAACAGAATTACCTTAAAGCTAAATAATGCAATAAGTTAAATACATAGTATTAAGAAAACAATTTTTGCTCACACTCTTAACAAGAGTTGAGTTACAAATAACCCAATGATGTACTGACCCAATAACTGGATGCATTTGACCCATCTTTCTGGTGTTGATTTTGGTTGTTTTGCACAAGACAACCTCAAAACATATGTTGTTTTCTATTTAAAAAAAAAAAAAATGCACACACATACACAGTTGGGTCAATTTCACCCAAATATCTGGTCGATCCTTTTTGACCCATAATTGCTTTAACTTCATTTTTTAACTCATCTGTTCGAGTGTGTTTTCTAAATATAGTAAATGTAATTTTAATTACCTAAATATACAAAAAAGTGAAATGTGGTATTTGCAAAATGCTTTATTGTACTAACATGTATCTGTCATTTACTGTAAATACAGTAAATAAATTAAACAATTATTTACAGAGCCAAATTAAAAAAAAAAAATATATATATATATATATATATATATATATATATATATATATATATATATATATATATATATATATATATATATATATATATATATATATATGAATGTGTGTGTATATAAGGGAATACTGAATTATTGCAATGAATAGAGTACTTTATTGTAAAAGAAGAATTTGCTTTGACTTTGTTGAAACCCATCTCCACCCCTTCTCTCTTTCTCCATCTACTTTTTCCTCTTTTTTTCCCCTCATCACTCCGTCATGCAGGGTCTTCAGGTTGCAAAGTATGAGACAGTTTTTCATATCTTAATCCCACACTATGTGCCCACAGACCCTCAGAGGAAAATACTCCACCTTAGTTTTTTTTGCATGTGCTCACCTTGTCTGTTGATGTAATGGCATCCCACCTTTTGCCCCCTCCTCCCCCTTCACCCCACCCCTCGGTCGCCCTTTGTACTTTCTCCTCTCAGCGGCCGCCCCTCGTCCCCGACACATATCCTTTAAGAGGTTTTCTCTGTTCGCTCGGTTGCCAGGTAACCTCCGGCATGTCGGGGTTTCTTAACACCGAGGGGAGGGCGGGGCCTTTATTATAGTGGGGTTCTTCGTAGACTGGCTCTTGATTGGGTTGGATATGTAGTCGAGAAAGTACTTGAGAAACCGGCAAAGTGGCATTAGGCGCTAACATAGCGAGCTGTAGTATATTGTCATTCACTGCTCCTTCTCATCTAACACAAGATGCAAAAAAATCTCCTTTATTCACAAACTGCTGGTAGATAATGATAATGAGACTGCTATTAAGTGGATGCCAATGGACTCAAAAACCGGAAGTAGAGACCAAAAGGTTTGGTTAAACACTGCGCTTAAAAAAAAAAGTCGTGATTGGCAGCTTTCTGACACAAGCAGCAAGTAGACACCAACCAAAATAAAACAGACTTGGTTGAACTAGGTTTTTGCAAACTCAAAAAGTATTAAGTATTTAACATATTGCCAATTAACTCACCGAAAATTCACTTGATGAGCACCTGACATCCAGTAGGAAGCTTCTCAAGACAATGGAAGAGTATAGTTCAAATTTACAGAAAAAATGAATTGGTTAAAAGTGCCATTCTAATTACTTTTTGTCAAACCACTAATTCATTTTCAGGGGAATAATAAAGATATGTACTCAATTATTATTTTAGCTTTAGTCCAGTCCCCATCCTCTGTAAACAGTGGGTGGTCTACTGTAATTATGGAAAAAAAAAAGTGACACAAATGTTTGTTTTTCCTTAAGTTTCCTGCTGGATGTTAAAAGATTAACAGCAAGTCATAAACATCTAGCCACTAACTCAGAAACGTTAACACTCCTGGTTTAGTTTAGCTTGCCTTAGCTTAGTTTTGCTTTGTGTCGTTTATCGTCGCCGCCCGAAAACAAACTAGAAGAATCTAACGTTTAAGTTGCGTGTGTAGGGAAAACCGTATCCTATGACTCACTGAGGCCTCCTGCTGGACGACTCACGCTGACTGGTAATAGGAATGGTGTGTGTGCGCGCCCGCGCGTGCGTCCGTCTGTCGGTTTTTGTCCGTCTGTCTGCTGTGTCAGCACGTTTGTGCATGTCACAGTTTTGGTGTGATGCAGTTAGTGGTTAGTCACCAAAGTGTGCGTGTGTTCTTGTGTTTGACACAAGGTGGAAAATAACCAAAGGAATTTTTGGAGGAGGCCTCAGGGCCATCGTTAATACGTATATTAGAAAGGTGAATAAAGGGTTGATCGTTTGTGACTAATTGTGTGACAGAACGGCTGATGGAAAGTTTTTTTTTTCCCTCCTTTTGGTTTCATGTCCTCATCCAGCTGCTTTTTAACGTGAAACAATTGGATGACTATAAAATGTTTGAAACGTGAGAAAGATTATAGAGACAGTAAGACCTCAGTGTGAATTGCATTGCTCAACCTATGTGACGTATTTGAAATGATCATCAAAATACATTGTGAATTCAGTTATTTACATCGTAGTTTTTAAAATAAAATTTGGTGGGGAAAATGATTCACTGTTTCTCAAGTCAAAAAAAATGAGAGGATGGATACGAAATGGAATATTAATTCAAATCATAATAAAAGTAATAGAATCATTTGACATTTTCTAATGTCTAAAAATAAAAAAATAAATCATGGATTATGTGTCCATGTGTGTTAGTTAGTCGGCACTGTGTTGCATGAACATTGTTTGCATCATTTGCATCACAAGTAGCTTTTTTTGTGTCATGTACTTCACTTTTCTTACTTTTTTGTTACATAGTTGTCATTTACTATTTTTAATTATTAGGCAATACTAAATAAACAACAATAATTACTAAGTAAAGTGGGGAGAAATCTTTTTGTTAGACACTTTAAAGAAAAATGAAATTTGATCTGATTATTTAATTAATCAATGGAATGTTCAATAGGATAATCAATTCTTAAAATATTTGATTTTAACAGCCCTACTTGAAACCCTAACTTGCTGTTCATATGCCTAACCCAAGGTTAAAGTTCTCATTTGAGACCTTAACTGTTATTAGTTGAAACTCAAATTTGAAACCATTACTTGGAACCTTAACCTGGTATTTATATCTTACACTGAAAAACTTACTTTGGCTTTAACCCGACTTTGAAACCCTAACCTTTGAAAGATGTACTTGATTGATGTTTGAAATGCTAACCCGGGCTTGAAACCAATGCGGCATTTATCTGTTTAATGTAGGAGATTTTTTTCCCAGTTTTTTTTTTTTTTTTTTAAATTTTAACCACATTTTTCATAATCGTCAATCATACTCTATATAGCGGGGGTCCACTGTATGATGACTTGCCTAAATGAAGCAATTTTTTTGTTGTTGTTGTCATTGACAATAGATTGGCAAAAATCTAATTTCTTGTGCCACCACAAGCTCACCAGTTGAATTCTTTTGTTAATGAACTCCAACTCTCCCTCTAACTTGGCACATATGTGTCTTCTAGTCCCAGCCAGGCCGTGTACAATATCGGCGCCTAATGCGTATGTGACTTATGCCTTGGCAGAGTTCCGCTCGCCGTCACACCTCAGCGGCCTGAACCGCACGTCGTCGCTGAGCGGCACCGACCGGGCCGAGTCGCTGTCGGTGAGCGGCAGCAACACTCAGCTCAACTCTCATCTCAGCAGTCAGCTCAACTGCAGCACCATCTACACCCCCGATTTCTATGTCCGTGCCCTCACCGACCTGCAGTTTGTCAAGGTACGTGCCTTAAGGAGGAAAAAAATGGCTTGCCCCTGCACATTTTTGTTTGAACTTAATAAGGATAAGTGAAAGATGAACGTAATAGTTGAATGGTAATTTTGAAAAACTTTGACTAAGCAAAGCTGTTTTTTAATTGATCATTTATTTTTGACATGTTGGAGAGCCTTAAAGTTCTAAGCAAAATTTGGACAATGATCATTTTTGTTCCCAAAATCTCGCACGTCCTGCTGGAATTGCATAGAAATGTCATTGCATTTTGAAATTTTACCTGTTTTAAAAATTTGCTGGAAATTTCAGCTCCCTAGTGTTTTTTTTTTCCCCCATTGATACATACATATCGTAACAAAATCAAAAGAATTTCCATAATTTGTAACATCATGCCACAAGGGTTAAACCAGGGTGATCAACGCATCGCCCACGGCCAACCGGTCGACTGCTTAGCTATTTTAGTGGCTGAACTAAAAATGGATAAATAACTAAATAAAAATCCAAATTCAGCCGGACGAGTGTTGTTGTGACTCTGCTTCTGGGAGGAACTTCAAACTAAAAGCTGTCAAAGCCGTTTGCGTCATACGCTACGTGTACCTTAAGTACAGGTTAGTTTGAAGGATTAGCCACTACCATACAGTGGCTTGACAGGCGGCGCACTTCTTTAAAATATAAAAAATAAAAAAATGAACACATTATGTCACATTTGGGCTGCTGGAAAAGTAGATCTCGGAGCAAAAAGGTTTTTGGGCACCCCTTGCTTCAAACAAACTAGAATTGACAATAATTATTATAACCCCGGTCTAGATCACGCGCTCGCAGTACCAGAACGGGCTGATGGCGTCGCGTCTGGACAGCACGCCGCAGTCGCCCGCGAGCGTCCACCAGGTGGTCGGAACCAACGCCTCCGACGTCACCCTGTCCGAGCTGGATCCCGCGGGGCCCACGGAGAACGGGCCCGACGAGACGACCATGCTGCTCCTCAACCAGCAGAACTCGCCTCATGACGCCAACCACCACGGACAGCTGGATAACAGTATCTAAAGCCTCGCCCTCCTCTTCCTCTCCTCCTTCTTCCCCCGCATGCTTGCACGCCGCCGTCAAAGAGACTCAGGGAGACTCACACCACCCCCTCCGAAAAAAAAAAATCCAAATCGACCCGTGTTTCGGATAGATTCGATGTTTCGATGGTGGACGCGAGACTGCGTGTCACCATGGCGACAATCAGCGCGATGATGAATGTAGCGTTTCAGTGGGTCGGTGTGTGTGTCGCAGGAACCAAAAATAGGGAAATTTTACTTTGAGAGAACTTAATTTATTTTGTACAAGAAAGATTGGGGCCACATTGGGAGGGGAGGGGAGTTTGCGAGTTAACAAAAACAAAATTAAAACAGCGTAACGCGGACTGAACGCTTTTAACAAAAATCCCCACGTAATCGATAGCCACGCGCACAAAAAAATGTTAATTGCTTGTAGGTGCCATAAGATGGCGGCGAAGTGCTACTTCTCTGTTAGATGGCAAATAGTATCGGATATGTTCCGACAAAAGATGTGAGAATATCCTCGAGAACTTGCAAAAGTAAGATTTAGTGTATAAAGTTGGAAAATTACGTTTAAAAAGTCATTTTTTAATTTTTAATCTAGGGATAAAATTGGAAACTTTGACAACTAACAATTTAAAGACTGCAACATATGAAAATATTTTGGGAAGTCTTACAGAAAATTGAGTACCTTACAAAACTTTATATCAGATGACCAAAGAAGTTTGCAACGCTACCCAAATATTTTTTGTTACCAAGAATACAATTTTAACATTTTACTCATAACTTTTTAAGCACAAACTATATTACAGTATATGGAACATTTGTACTGCTTAGAGGAGAGAATTGGAAAATCTGAGTCTGGAAAATCTTAATTGTTTAGAATAAGTTCAAATTAACTATTTTTCTGTCAATAGTTTTTTTTTTTTTTTTATTTTACCAACATTACATTTTTTTTCACTTAGTCCAATTTTTGTATGTGTTTTTATATGAATAATTTTTTTTTTTTCTTTTTCCTAATGCTACAATTTAGTTACCGGAATGTTATAAGTGCTTCATTTTCCCATTATTTCCAAATATTTGCGTTGAATCCTCAGAACATTCCAACCGAATTAACGTAGAATTTGAACTTTTTTCGTGATGCGTGACTTTATACTTATAATATCAAAACTACCTTTGTTGCAAATTTCTGGCATTTTACTGATAAAATTACAGCTTTTTTTCAGTGTATTTTTCTCAATTCTTAGTTTGTTGTAAAAAAAAAAAAAAAAAAAAACATTTTTTTTTTTACTTGCAATGTTCAGACTTTATTTATGTGAAATGACACATTTGGATAAAATTTAGACTGTCCAATCACGATATTACAATTCTTACCAAATAACCTATATTTTCATTAAATTCATTCTTTTTTTTTTTTTTTTTTTTTTTTGGTAAATTGAACAGTTTTTGTTTTGACCCCTCAATTCAAAACATTTTCAAATTTTACCCTCCTATATATCTTTTTTTGACTATTCAAAGTTCCCAGCGTGGCCCGAATCTTCCACTGTACTTTTGAAACCGTTCCATGTATATTTGTTTTCTCGTGTAGCGGGGGGAGAATGTGACTTCAATGTTAAGCCTTGATGATTGTTGGGTTTTGTTTTGGTTTTTTTTGCCTTTTGACTGTTTGTGTTGGGTTTAATCAAACGTGGGGAAACGTGGAGCACCGTTCAAAATGCGACACACTCCGACTATGTTCTACTGTAAAATATCAAGTGAGCCTCTTAAAGGAACACACAAGTTTTTTATGCAACATTTGTGCTTGTTTTGTTTTCAACTGTAATTTGTTAAAGCGATACTAATTTGAATAATAACTATTCCTCATTGAGACACTGACAGCAGAAGAAAGCTTCTGCTGTAACTTTTTTTATTCACAGGTGAACATAGCTTTGTTATATATACTTGCAGGGCATTGTGGGAGTTTACTGTGAATGTTTTTTTTTTGGTTGGTTGGTTGTTTTACGCAGTTGCATGTAACTCATGGTACGTTAAATTCTAAGGCTGGAAAAAAAACAGGAAAGTAGCAATAATTGCTCAGAAACGGAAGCAAAATGGCTGGAAATTTTGAAAATACGGTCGTAATATTACAGGAAGGAAAACCTCAAAGGTTCAGTGAATAGTTCTATTTTGTTTTGAGAATAAAAGCCTAATTAGCGAAATCTGCCAAAATTTTTCAATTACCATGAGTAAGTCACAATGCAAGAAAACATTTGAAATGTTTTTTTTTTTCATATTTTTTCCACTTTAGCCCACAGTTTGATTTTTCATACTTTTCTCACATTTTCTTCTTTAATTATTTTTTTAACCTCTTTTTACAGCTTTTGGTTTAGTATATTTTCCTCAACTGTAATCGTAAATTTAAAAAACTTACTCAAGAAAAATTGAACGTTTTATGTAGCTAAAAATGCCGGCTGTACAAAGCTGTCCTTGCTTTAGTTTATTTTTTTAAATTACATTTTTTTCCTCGTAAATTTACAAATGTCGTTTTCCTATACATTTTTTCCCAATATTACGACTTTATTTTCACTGGCCAATTAAGAATCTCTTCAATTTTGGAAAAAATCGTGCAAATTGTAAAAGTGTATTTTTGGGGACGTCTCCCAAAATCCTAATGGTACCGACAGCCTGTTCCAGACCACTTAAATTCAGCATTTGCTGGTTCTATGTGAATATTTGCCAAAGAAGTTTGGCGAATCGCCTCAAACTCCCCTCCCCCCTTAGAGACATTTTACATTGACGTTTTTGTTGAGCACAACACTAAGTGTGTGTGGGGTTGGCTGATACACACGCGCGCTAGCATGACGTGTCTTCTGTAATTAAGATGGCTGGACTAGTGCAGCCACACACACACACGCATCCTCAAGTGTAACTTAGCTCCGATTTGTGGCTTACGTGGAGCATTTCAACGCAGCCCGCAATGTCAGTTCAAATACCTTTTATGTATGAGTCAAAAAGGAAAATATATATTTTTATGGTTGCGCCACAATTTACACAGTTTCTTTTTCATTTTTGTTCCTCATTATGACTGCTTTGGGAAAAAATGATAGCTTTTTGTGTTTATTCATGGATGCACTTTAATAAGGAAAGCAGTATTTCCCCTACCACCAAAAAATATGCCAATAGCTTTAGTTGTTTTTTTTTTTTGATTTGCAATAAGGACTGTTCAAAAACTGCTTTCAACAATAATACTTGTCATTTTGTTGCCTTTAGCCTATCTCTGGAATTCTCGTCTTGTATTTTTTTAACACATGCACGCAATCATTCAATTCAATCGACCCTGAATGCTTTCAATCAAATTGGGGTTTAAGTTTATTCCGCGTGCCTGACAGTCAGTTCACTTTGTTGTTTTTGTACCTCAAAACACTGTCGACGATCGCTGTTGTGTGTGCGTTGTTTTCCACACTGATCCGGGAGCGAGCGAAGGAAGGACTGACAAACTGAAAAAAAAAAGAAAAAATGTTGGTTCTCCTCGCTAACTTCCCAAATCCCAAAAAGGTTGTAAATAACGTTTTATAATTTCTGTCCTAATGGTTTTCATGAATGAATGTCATAAATAAACCTGAGATCTATTTCTCTACGCGAGTGACCTTTGCTGTTTTATTGTGTAGCTTCTTAGTCTTAAAATGTGGCAAGCGGGCTTCCTCTCGTACAGTGCTTCTCAATTATATTTTCAAGCCCCCCTTGGGAAAGAGAAAACCTTTCATGCCCCCCCACTCGACATGCTATAAATAAGATTATTATCTATTAAAAATTGTGCAGCTATACCTTAACAACATGTATCCTTTTCAACATTAACAAAAGAAAAAAAGCAATATAAATCAACTTGCAACAACTGTTAATTACTTTTTACAGTGTTTATATGGGTTACATCGTTGTCTAAAACAGAAAAAAAGAATCAAGTGCATCAACTTGCCTGAAACATGTGTGTGGTGTGTATACATACACATATATATATATATATATATATATATATATATATATATATATATATATATATATATATATATACACATATATATGTAAATATATGGCCCCAGAGGGGCCCACCCCACATTTTGAGAAGCACTGCTCTAGTGGTACAAGAAAGAATCACTTATTAAATGTTCAAATGGTGCATACAATACGGAGCAGTGGCTGAAATCTTTTAAAGCCAGCACAGAACATTGGTTGATTACGGTTCAGTTGTATTTTACTTTGAAATACAATACCGGTATGTTTCATTTAACATTTTGGAACTGTTTTCAAACATTTTTATTATTTTGTATTTGATTCATTGTTTGTTTTGAAGGTGTCAACAAAAGCCAATTTGGGAGGCACAATTGCTGATTATGTCATCCCAACGGATCTGTTAGATCTCCCGATTGACACATTTGTGAATGACTTTGAACGCATTTGAAGTCTCTTTCATCATCAGTCTTTCTATTATCTGCACGCAAGACTGGTTTAAACAAAAAAAAAAATTCCCCACTCATGTAATCACCAAGAATGCCTGCACTGAATGTAAAAAAAGAAAACAAAGCCTTTCACTTCCTTGTCTAGGCGCTACAACCATTGTGTCTAGCTGGAACGCGCCCAATGCCAGAAAAAAAAGTCACTCCATTCATCTTCCATTACTGATCTCATAGGAATGTATCCATATTCCTCCTTATTTGTAATTGGTAAAAAAAATTAGACCCCTTTCTGACAAAAAAATGGGACTTGTTTCCTTTTTTTTGTTTTCCTTGGGCTAATGCCAACAAAACAATGCCAACTGGTATTGACATGCTGAAGATTGCTAAAATAAATAGTTGCTGTTCGAGAGGCAGCTGATACTTGAACACAAATGTTGGAGGAGCAACACACATAAACCAAGATTATTAGAATACTCAAAACAATTTTTACAACATTGTACTATGTCACTAATCGCATGTTCTTTCCCCCCCCCCCATTCAAATGATATGAAGTTTTTCTAAAAAGAGTACTACTTTTAATCCCTTAGCATAATGTCAAATTACCTTGGAGTTTGCAGTCAGATTTATCTCACTCGGATTGTCCCAGTTAGTATTTGTTTTTTTTTTTAAAAATGGCTCATAAAATATTATTGTGGAATTGTTATGGGATTCCCATTTCATTGTTGCAAAATTGCAACACCTCCTTGGAGAGGGATAAACAAAAGATAGCTGGTAGTGATCTCTTTTTTATTTCATGGTTGGGGTCATTTTTTTTTCATAAAAATAAAAAGATTGTTGTCAAAGATTCTATGGAATTAATTTTTTATGAAACAAAACATTTTTATATCAATGATTGTAGTGTGTGTTTTTTTCCAGAGCGGCCCTCAAACTCCATTGCGTCTTTTGTCAGGGATGATTTACACCATCTTGCACAACCCTCGGACGACATCCAGAAGAGATTAAATATCTATGTAAGAAAAATGTGCAACGTCACGGCTTGGTGGCGAAATCATAAACAGTCTTGATGACGCAACAGCAAACAAACGGAATTTTTACTTACATCAAAAGAATCTTCGCTCTCAGAATGAGGAAGTACAAGAAGAGTGTGAAAACCTCCTGTTTAGACTAAATCACTAAGTCACTAAATATTAAAACAATTATCATCTAAAAATATATAGAGTTTTTGAATATTATGAGAAAAAAAAAAGAATACAAACATTTTTTGAGGGGGTTACAATTTTAGGGGATATTGCAAGAAAAAGCAGTTTTTAGGAAAACGTCATTAACATATTTTTCAATATTTTTCCAAGGCAAACAATAATAATACATTAAAAAAATGGATGCGCCTGAGAAAAAGTTGTATTCCTTTGAACAAAAACGAGTCAATCTTGAAGAAAATGTAATATCTTTGCTCAATTTAAAGGCTAATTTGTCAAAATAAAACAAAGTTTCAGTTTTGGGTGAAAACACCATTTTTAAGGAAAAAATATTTTTATAAAGATTACATATTTTAGTTTCAGATCAAATCAAAACTTTATAGGAAAACTATACATATGTATAAAATGTTCTTCTTGAAATATATCACACCCCATGTATAAAGATACATATGGCAATGTCTTTTGAGACAAGGACACAAGGTATAAATCCCTCTCTAAATTGGTTTGATTGTTGCTGAAGTTTTTTTTCTTTAAATTTCAATCATTTGAATCATTTAAGCTTTACAGTGCATTACACATTTACTTCGTTCAATGCCAAGGATATATTTTCACGTGCTTTATGAAAACAGACATTCAATCCAATGTGCTTGCTTACATAAACTCTATATATACACTGTAACTGTATATATATTTGTTTTTCATGGTTTGTTTCATTAAATAATCTGCCAATCAGTTAATATGACAAAAATTACCCTACATCAAATTGAATCGTAATCCCACTGAATTCAGATGAATTGTTCCACTTGATTATGTACTGTTCTTGATATGAAATTATTGTATATTGATATATAATAGATGGTATCTACGATTTTCTAAACACAACATGACCCTGGATAATTCGTAGGTGATGGTGGATGGATGGATGGATGGATGGAATTCAAGAAGTAAAAGTATAATACACTATATAGTTACACACACACACACACACACACACACACACACACACACACACACACACACACACACACACACACACGTGACCAGTTTATCTTAATTTGAATTTTGCAGTTCATAATTTTAATGAATGAATTCACGTTACTGTTATTCTTATTTCATGATATTTACGCTTTGATTCGAGGTTAAAAATGAAATAAGTTAGATGTTATCCATTTTCATCCTCTCTGGTTTCACCATCCCACACATTTACTTTGACATTACAATATTGCATCACAGGGGCGTGACAATATCATCATGAAGCATCTCACTTCCTGTGTGTCCAGGGGGAAATTCCTAGCGTGGTAGTTAAGGTGCATAAAAGCACTCAGGTTTTGACTTGTAAGCACAACACTGTTTAGCACTCCGACCAGATAACCACAGATACTACGACTCAGATACTACAACTTCTACACACCGAAAACAGGTAGGCTTCTTTGATTTGATTCTTTAGTCCAGTGGAAGGGGAAAAACAGCAACATTAGTGCAGCAGTATTCATTTGAAGCAAAAACTTTACATGCAGTATACTATATTTATAGTTCGTACAAAAAAATTGAAACTGCAAATGTGATTGTCAGAAGCAAGAAAAGTCAGCAGTATTCTATGAAGCAAATATTACACATCATCAGTGTATTGACAGCTATAAATGCATTACAACATACAAACAGAATATTCCCCTTTACATATGTATAGTGACCAAAAGCAGCAAGAGTAGTCAGCATCACTGGATGTGTATATAAAGTACAGTATGTAACAACATGTGATATCTCTGTGAAAAGATGGCCACAGAAACAAGATGTCCCCTAAGCCCCAAGCTGCCGGCGGGATTGGGCCTGGAAGTCTCCCACGACCCCCTGACCATGAGGCAGGTGGTCAATTTAGTGATCGCCATGGAGAGGTTAAAGGGCAGCCACACCGAGACGGCTCTCAGGAGTAAATTCAACGACGAACGCTTCCTCAACATCATGATGGAGGACATCGTTGAAGGTACGGATCACCTTGATTGCATTCGATTCATATATTAAATGCAATAAACTGAATAAGTGTTCAATGAAGATCTGCTAGCTTGGTGCTAACACACAATGCAAAATACCATTGACAGGCTAATAGAACAAGCATTGATGTTGCGACAATGTACAAAGCTTTCAACAACTGATATTTGGACGCTTTTATAGATCATATGTAACACCGCTTTTGTTCAATATGTTTTAAATATGTTTTATGTATACATTTTACTATATTCACAATGACTATCATTATATCCATATTTTTGCTGCAATCATTTGTTTTTAATTACCCGTAAATGATAAGAGTCCACTGTGTGCAAAGATTAAGATGGCAAATGAAAACAAACAAAATGTCTTCTTCTAAAATTGAAAAGACATTTTTCTTTGTGAAATAAAATAAAAATGTTTTTAAAATGATGACAAATAAGTGATATTAGGTTTGACATTTTGGACACGAACTGTAATTATAGCAAAAATGTTATTTGATTTCACTTTTGTCACTTAATATCACACATTAGTTTCCGGGATTAATTTCAGTTGTCTTTGTTTTCATTATTGCTTTATATCCTTGTCTACTGAAGGATGAAGACACGTTTTCTGAGAACTGGTGTTTATCAATTAAACTGAGTTTTTTGTTTCATTTTTGACAAATATCGCATATATTAAACCAAACAAATACTAAAACTAATGTAAAATGAATTGAAACAAATCATTTTGGGAAAATAAGACAACATACTTGCTCTAAAACATTACATATAACAACCAACTTAATTTAAAAATAAATAAAACCTTATAATGAATAATCCAAAATTATTATAACTGCTGTGTATCTTTTTTTTTTTTTTAAAGACAAACGCCATCAGTGTTTCCCGGACTCACATGTTCTCTCTTGTTTTCAGTGATCCACATGCCTCAGGGGCAAGCCCCAGGAAATGACTTTATCCGGACGGGCCAGTACGAGGTCAGCATGACCGACAGCCAGAAGAAAAGTCTGGTGTTGCTCGGGGACAGCATGGAGCTGCACGCCGTCTTGCTGCAAGGAGGAAACAGTCACCGCAAAGGTGTGTACGCACACACAAACACACGCACGCACACTTTGAGTTTCCTGTAATCTTTCAACATTCTCAGTTTACATAACGGAATAACACATCACTGTCTCGTCCTAGACTTCCTATTGTTAGTTGCCCTTTCATAAACAATTGTCGACAGATGGCCTACTTTTTTTTAACTGTTGTATACAGGTAAGGTAACTGTGGAAAAAAAAAAAAAAAACCTCCAATTGTGAGCTGGCTAAAACAACAGACAAAACCAAAACAAAATAAAAGCAAATACAGTAAAATACATAATTGCAAATGACTTAACTGTATCATTATGTAAAATATTTACATTATGCATTACTTATCATTACATGGAATTTTGTAATTTGTAATTTTTGAATTTTTTAAAAAAGTTTGGGTTTCATTTGTTTTACCGCCTTAAAGAACCCAGAATTCTTTTCACGTTTCATTTACTTATTTATAATTTAATCCTGGCACAAACAAAATGTGAGCACACAAAGGTTAAAAAATACCTAACTAAACCCATTCCGATGATTTAAATGTTTTTATTTTACTGTATTTGTCTTTATTTAATTACACAGTTGTTCAATATGTAGCATTTACTCATTGTCATTTCTTGCATTGTCTTGTTTTATTAACATTTTCTATTTTTCTATCGATTTGTTTATTTTTTTAGTATGGCAGATATTGTAGAATTTAACTGTCAAACAAAATATAGCAAATCTAACACTTAAGCGCCAGATATTTCAACACAAACGGCATAGGAACACATGTAACAAGACAATATAAGAATATACTTCCTGGCATGTGTTTTTTCCTTGGCAAAAAAAAAGACTAATAGTGCTAATATGCATTGTTACGCATTGCAGTTCATCTCAACATGTCCACCTATGTGCACCCGTCTCCCGACACGGAAGCCCGACCGGTGGCCCTGGGCATCAAGGGCACCAACCTGTATCTGTCGTGCCATCAAGAGGGCGACAGGGCTACCTTGCACTTAGAGGCGGTGGAGGACAGGCGGAGCCTGATGGGCGTGGCCTCTGACAGCGACATGCTGCGCTTCCTCTTCTACAAGCGCGACTCGGGCGTGAGCCTCAGCACGCTGGCGTCGGCCCGCTTCCCCAAATGGTTCATCAGCACGGCTGAGGAGGACGACATGGCCGTGGAAATGTGCCAGCGCACCGCCAACCGATACCTCACTTTCCAAGTCCAGAGGCACAGCTAGAAAAAAAAGGAGGGATTGGACAAATTGAGAAACATTTTGGAGGCCGCCCAGCCCCGCAAAAACGGCACCTTCTGCCCGAATTACTCATGCGATTAAGAAAGTAGCAATCTGTATTTATTTATGTTAATCAACGCAGCCGATAATGCAGCTATTAACAAAGGTGAAGGAAATCTACACAGGATTTTAAAAGTCTACACGTCCGTTCAAATGGCACGAACGTGACACGAAGATCAATTTAACAGCTTTTTCCCTATTATCAGTTGACCCGCAACGTGTATAACTTAATTTAAAATATTTATGTATGTGAGAGGGACATTCAAATTGTAATTTCTGTTTTTTTATAGTGATAAAACGAAGAAAAAAATGAGCAGCTGCAAAGTGCCTAGTGTGTACGTTTGCACGTGGCATTTTTACATACTTTCTTTCATATTTATTTATTTATATAAGTATTTATTGCATTTATTTATCTAAAAATCCACGTGTATTGTTATTGCAATTGTTTTGTGGTGTAATAAAACGTGACAGTGCTGATTTGTTTCCATGAACTCATTCATCCAGCCTAGCCATCGCATTCACCAGGCTTTATGCGCCTAGCACACATTTTGAGGGAAAGGTGCAGAAATGAATTGAAAACATTTTAAACACTGTAATGGCAGTCATTTTTGAAAATTCCGATGGTTTGTGCAGTGTACACTACCTCTTGCAAGTAATGATGGGAGTGGGAGCTGGACACTAGCGATGTCAAGATGACTGTTAGCAAGTGTGCTCTGAAACAAACAAATTAAAAAAAAAAAAAAAACATCGTGTACTTGAGAACCCGAATTCACATTTATCCATAAAACACCATTGTATTTACTGGTAACAAACTGAACAACCGTTCGCTTATCAATACCGCCGCAAGATGGCGACCATGCGCTGGCATGGCCATGAGCTGCTGCCAAACCACCACCGAAGAAGAATGAAACTAGGAAAGACGGAAAACAATCACCCCTGATGTTGGAAATATGCCAAGGCACGAGGGTTAAGTAAAAATGCCCTAAAAGACAACATGAAAATGTCAGAAGATGAATTTTGTCGAGCAAAATTGCAGAATGAGCACCAACGGGACGAAGTTTCTTCCACTCAAATTGTACAAGGTGCTTTCATCGTCTTCTACTAGCTCATTCTTTTTTTATTGCGGAAAATTGTACTATACGTGAGGATAGATCATACACAATAATGCCAATTATATTACCACGGGTTTACAAGCTGAATTTCTTGACCTCTTTATGTGATATTTAAGGTCTTTGCAGACTTTTGTCTGATGCTGTCCGTTATGATATTGTGGCGAGGCGAAGAAACCACATGTTTCTGTGCTAGTGGAGATCTTTACTCTTCGCATGCCATCACAAAACTGATACAACAAATTCCAAAACAGCAAAGACAAAGCCAACAGGTTCAAAGCATCAAAGGATCATAGCGACATGCCTACTGGGTGAGAGACATGGTCCTAGTGTCCGCCACACAGCCCCCCCCCCCCCCCCCCCCCCCCCCCCGAACACCCAGAAAGGCATAACGGAAAACCCCACAGGGTATTCACCAGTCTGGCACCCTGAGACTCAGTCCGGTCCTGGGCGGTGTATGTGACACCAGGGCCCCAGGTGCGACAGGAGTAAGGGTGAGACGCTCAGCGTGAAAACCATGAGGTAGCGTTGGCAAAGGGATGTTCTGAAGTTCCGCAGGAGCCGGAGTGGCAGTGCTGACCCGCATGCTGGCAGGCACAGTGCGCTTCCGAGGGACGGCCGGTCGTGGCTGTGTCCCAGTCTGTGCCTGGGCCTGAACCTGCTGCGGCACCAACACCAGCTGACTCGCTCCGATGTATGCTCGGACCATACCTGCGGGCATGGTGAATCGGAGGGGCGGCTAAATGAAGGTGGCTGGAGGCCTACTGCTGAGGCCGGACGGACATCGGTAGTAGATGAGGCCGCCCGGCTGGAAGATCCCGGTCGACGGCCAGGGACTCCGAAATTGGACGGCACAGCCGTTCTCACCAGCGCCCGCACCAGCCCGTTGTTGGCTGGCTCGATCCCTGGTGCGCCAAGGGACTGGGCGACGGGTGAGAGGACCCCTGTCGGGGTGCTGGCTGGCTGACGTGGTACCAGCTTGCTGCATTACCTGACGTGTAGTAGGCTGGTGGAGGGATGCCACGATGTGGGACGTCTGCGGTGATTCCACGCTGAAACATTCTGACGTCCGGGGTCACCCATGTGGCGAGACTACATCTCCAACAGCCTGACGAAACTTTCTAACGTCTGGGATAATAAAATGGCAAGATGACCCATTCGGGGTCACCCATTCTAACGTCCGGGGTCACCAATGTGGCGAGGCGAAGAAACCACACGTTGCTGTGCTAGTGGAGATCTTTACTCTTCGCATGCCATCACAAAACTGATACAACAAATTCCAAAACAGCAAAGACAAAGCCAACAGGTTCAAAGCATCAAAGGATCATAGCGACATGCCTACTGGGTGAGAGACATGGTCCTGGTGTCCGCCACAATATCACTGACAGCATGACGTAGTTGACAAGAACTACTTTGCATTTCTTCTCTTGACCAGCTACCTCAGCACACAATGATGGTAAATGTTGAACTCACAATAGAATGTATTTTTCTCTGCCAATGTTGTTTATGTCCTGCAGACGTCCCAAAGCTGAGAGGTTTTCAGCAGGATCTTTGGGATCCCCACCATGTCAAAAAGGAGGACGAGGATCCGCAGCCTTCCCTTGTTGAAGTGGAAGAGGCTCCAGCATTACTGCACGTTAAAGAAGAGGAGCCAAAATGTCCCCATGTTAAAAAAGAAGAGGAGGGTCCTCAAAAAGTGTACATTAAAGAGGAAGAGAAGGAGTATGATATCACTAAGTTGACACCTGCTCGTTTGTCTGAGGAGAGTAGAAACAACAAAAATGACAAAACCGAGTGGTCAAATCATCACGGTGGAGGACAATCACCACACAACCTCTTAGCTCCGCTGTCAGACAGTGACGACTTGGAAGAACCTTTGAGGCGTGTCGCAGACTGTGAAGCTGACCACAAACAGTCTGAATGTTCTGAAAATGAGACAGCTCTTGGCAATGAGGAAAATTCAAATATGCCCAAACCACTTTTTACCTGCTCCATTTGTGCTAAAACATTTGGCAAAAAGCAACATATGATGACACACATGAGAACGCACACAGGAGAAAAACCCTTTACTTGCTCAACTTGTGGTAAAACTTTCACTCAAAAACCGCATTTGGAATCACACAAAAGAACACATACAGGTGAAAAACCCTTCATTTGCTCATTTTGTGGCAAAACATTCTCTCAAAAACAAAATATGGGTTCACATATGAGAATACACACAGGAGAAAAACCCTTTACTTGCTCAACTTGTGGTAAAACTTTCACTCGAAAACCGCATTTGGAATCACACATAAGAACACATACAGGTGAAAAACCCTTCATTTGCTCATTTTGTGGCAAAACATTCTCTCAAAAAGAAAATATGGGTTCACATATGAGAATACACACCGGAGAAAAACCCCACAGTTGCTCCATTTGTGGTAAAACCTTCTCTCATAAGCCATGTTTGGTATCGCACATGGGAACGCACACAGTGGAAAAATTCTCTCACAAGTCCAATCTGATGGCTCACGTGCGTAAACACACAGGGGAGAAATCCTTGAGTTATTCATTTTTTCATAAAACCTTCTCCCAAAAGGTACATGTAGATTCACACATGAAAACACACATCGAAGTTAAACCCTTTAGTTGCTTCAAATGCGGTGAACGCTACACACTTAGAGACAATTTGACTGCACACATGCAAACGCACAAGAAAGGAAAATAATAAATATTTTTCTGTAGTCATTTGAATCAAAATCAGGCCAAAGCCAGCTAGCTCTATCCAAACCTTGGCACCAGACTTTCAGAAAAATTCTCAAGCCATTTCCGCTATCAAACAGGTTTGTTTAATCAGCTGATGATAGTTAGTTAAAACTTAAATATGAATCTAGGAAAATCATACTGTACATATAGTTCAACAATGATTCAAAATTGATTGTAAAATTAAATACAGACTGTGCCTGAATAAATGTTTGAAAATAATTCTAGGTAATTCATTGCAGATTTAATTACGTGATCTCTTTGTAGGACAGTTTTTTTTAATTGTTTTTAACAAGGAGCGTGCTTGGTAATTGTCATCTGTGATTGTCATGACTATTTCGTTAAAATCATCACCAAAGTAATGCAGTGCACATTTTATCATTTTATCAATGTTATCAATGTTATCAATACTTGGATTTGATGCTTTGAGCCTTACATGCCATTTTGGACCTCCACGTTGAAAAAAAATCAAATAATAACGCACGTCTTTCGTTTTTTTACATGATCATGGTGATGCTTTTGTGATATTTATTTATTTAAAGAGGTGGACTTTCTTACCGTTTGTACGGCAATACCGCCACAAGATGGCGACCGTGTGTCACGTATAAGTTATCAGCTGTCAAACCACCGTTGGCGAAGAAAAAGACGGAAGTTGGTGAGGCCAAGGGAATCACTTCAAAAGACAACGTGAATATGTCCAAAAATGCATTTTGTCGAGCGAGGGAAGAGCTCGAGAATCAACGGGCGACCGTTTCCTCCGATCAAATTCTTCAAGGTATGTTTTCCAATCTTCTACTTGCCCATTTAATAGATTTTGTTCGATAGTAACGGAAAAAAAAGTTGGCTTGCCTAACCCAAATCGTGGTCATATAAGGGGGTTGTTCGTGGTGTCCTGGCCAACCGGTCGCATGCTGGGTTAGCAAAAAAGCAAGCAAGATTTTTTTCCCCTATTTATAACGTCATCGTGTGAGTCACTTATTAATAGCGTTGTACACATGCAACATACATGTTTGATAAGAATGATCCCTGTATAATTGTTTTAGAAAGCGAATTTCTTGGTTGTAAACGTTTATTCGTAATTTGTATCAATTAAGATTTCCTCTTGACTTTTAACTAGCCAATAGGAACGATACTCGTGCATCACGTGACTAAAGCCCGAGGCACGTTTATCTCGAACTCCAGTCCTCGAGAGCCGGTATCTTATGGCGTTATATTTGTGCCACAATTACGCACGCGCGGAAAAAAAAATTGAGCGGAGAAAATCAAACTGAGCGAGCGAAAACAGATTTTGAGAGCAAGAAAAAAACTATTGAGCGCGTAATGATAAGAGTTTGACCGCGCGCCGATGAAGTTTGAACACAGAAAAAGAAATTGCTCGCTCAAAATTCCTTTTTGCTCGCTCGCAATAGCATTCTCGCGCTCAACATCTCGCTCTCGCTCGCGATACTCCTCCCTCCCTCGCTCAACATCGCTTTTGCTCAACATCGAGCTCTCGCTCGCTCGAGTCGTCCTCTGCGCTCGCTCAGTTCTGCTCACGCGTTACGTTTGTGCCACAAAACCAGCCAATCAGAGCTTGTAAAAGCACATTGATTGACAGCTTGGTATCCAATGAGATTGCTTGTTGTGTTCACCCGGAACGAGCAAACGAGAGTGCGTCACATCGACGTAGGCGGGAGGGGTGGGCTTATATTATTAAAGTACAAAAACTAACAAGGTATTTCTGTCAAATGATACAATACATTAATAATAATAATATTAAAAGTAATTCTCCAGCCCAAGTCCGTGTTGACGCACACTCGTTTGCCCTTTTCGGGTGAACACAGGGCAAACGAGAGTGCGTCAACGGATAGCGTACAAGCAATCTCATTGGATACTAAGCTGTGTCAATCAAAGTGCTTTTACAAGCTCTGATTGGCTGGTTTTGTGGCACAAACGTAACGCGTGAACAGAACTGAGCGAGCGCAGAGGACGACTCGAGCGAGCGAGAGCTCGATGTTGAGCAAACGCGATGTTGAGCGAGGGAGAGAGGAGTATCGCGAGCGAGAGCGAGACGTTGAGCGAGAGAGGGCTATCCCGAGCGAGCAAAGAGGAATTTTGAGCGAGCAATTTCTTTTTCTGTGTTCAAACTCCATCGGCGCGCGCTCAAACTCTTATCATTACGCGCTCAATAGTTTTTTTCTTGCTCTCAAAATCTGTTTTCGCTCGCTCAGTTTGATTTTCTCCGCTCAATTTTTTTTTCCGCGCGTGCGTAATTGTGGCACAAATATAACGCCATAGTATCTTGCACGTTTTCCCGTTTATCTATATACCGATTCAAATGATTAGCTTATTAGCGAGCTTTGCGGGGGATTGAAAATGATCCTAATCATTCGCCTCAAGTGTGTTTGAGAGAAAAGGTTTGCAAACATGCACGGCCCTTGACGACTGGAGTTCAAACCCTGTGATTTATCTTAACAGTAAAGCGTATATATGATCGTAGTAGTAGTAGTAGTAGTAGTGTTTATTTTTGTTCGTGAAAATAAAACTATTCGTAGGGTTAAAAGCCAATATCCACAATGAATAGCAAGCATCTGCATATAATAGACCTTCCACAAAATGTCTATCTTCATCTGACAATGTTGCAATTACAAATAAACAGATTACTAATTATGTTATTTAGTAAAAAGTAGAAAAAAAACCCTCCAGAGGTTTGAGGACACTGGTGTATATGTTTCTGCTTCAGCCTGTAAAAATACCAACTCAGAAGTCAACTCGAATATGTCCGGAGGTTCAAATTTATGTTGCTTGTTTCCCACAGATTTCCGACCACTGCTTGCTGAAGAACTCAAGCCAGTTGTCATTAATAAAAAAGAAGCGCCACTGCACCCAGGTGTCACAGAGGAAGACGAGGACCACAACGTCGATAAGATTCCGTTGGCCGTCACGGTCGTGAAGACCGAAGACGCGGAGTGGTCACCGCTTCATGGTCACACTCCTAGTGAAGCGCACATTGGAGAACCACCAGACAACCTCTTATCTCCTCTGTCCCAGAGTGATTATACAGAACAACCTTTGAGGAGTGAAACAGACTGCGAAGGTGAAGACGGTAAGCAAGGAATATTATCTCTACACGTGCACCACACCACCCATTGTAGACCAAAATGTGCACAAAAGGAATTTATTTTGACATCCTTATGAGGGTCAACTTATTAATATGTGTCCATTGAAGTGGACATTTGATTTCGGGCTACATATCTGGACTCATTCGAGCTATCCAAGTATGTCCTCATGTGCTCAGTAGAGAGCATCCTTGCCTTTCCAGTTATGTCTCATGTGTTTGTGTGGGATCCAATCAACTTTGCTGTCTAGCGCAGACAAAATGGACGTAACAGTTGGCATAAATTAATAGGCGCTGTCTTTCGAGGATGTTTTTTTTTTTGCTGTTATTTCAAGATACAGTGAATGTTTTTATTTATTTATTTTTTAATTTACCAGCCTATTACACAGCAAAATATGATGGAATGACAATTTAATTGCATGCCTGTGTTGCTGATTTCTTGCAGTTGTCCAGCAACACGGCAGGAGCTTCAATTTCGAGTGGGGGGACCTACACCCCATCAAGGTTAAAGAGGAAGAGGAGGAAGCTGACGTCAGCAATCTTCCACTGACTGTCGTCGTGAAGAGTGAGGACGAGGACGATGCCTGGTTTCAGCTTTATTGTGATGGTCCCAGTGGGGACCACAGTGGACCACCGTTACACAACCTCTTAGCTCCGCTGTCAGACAGCGACGAAACAGAGGAGCCTTCGAGGAGTAGCGTGGACTATGAAGATGATGACAAACTGTCAAAATACTCTGAAGAGACAGCGTCACAGATGTGTAAAAAACGTATCACCTGCTCAGTCTGTGGTAAAGGTTTTGCAAAACAATATATGATCAGACACATGAGAACACACACAGGGGAGAAACCCTATAGTTGCTTAACTTGTGGTAAAACTTTTGCTCAAAAGCCACATCTGAACTCGCACATGAAAACGCACACAGGAGAAAAACCCTTTCCTTGCTCAATTTGTGGCACCACGTTCTCTCGTAAGGAACATGTGGATTCACACATGAAAATACACGGGAGAGAAAAACCCTTTAGTTGCACAATTTGCAGTAAAACCTTCTCTCAAAAGCCATATCTGATATCACACATGAAAACGCACACAGGAGAAAAAATGTTTAGTTGCTCGTTATGTGGTAAAACGTTCTCTCACAAGGCGCACGTAGTATCGCACATGAGAACCCACACTGGAGAGAAACCATTTCAGTGTTCGTTGTGCGGCAAACGATTCGCTCATAAGTCGCACGAGGTGAATCACCTGAGAACGCACACTGGGGAGAAACCCTTCCGTTGCACCGTGTGTGCTAAAACATTCTCTCGGAAGGATTATATGAGTTCGCACATGAGAGTACACACAGGAGAAAAACCTTATGGTTGTTCACTGTGTAATAAAACATTCTCTCTCAAGTCACATTTAGTTACACACATGAGAATACACACAGGGGAAAAACCATACAGTTGCTCAATTTGTGGTGAAAGCTATGCATATAAGAACAGTTTGACTGTGCACATGCGAACACACAATAAGGGACTGTGAATAGTTTGCAGTTGTCAATCTGTGATTCTTGTGAGTCCATAGCAAATCATTTTTGTTAATGTCAGTTCTTACATTTTTATGTTTTTGTTTTTTTTATACAATTGGGATTATGACCCCTTTGTATCCCTTTTTTTCAGCTTGAGCCTTTGCCCTGAAGTACACTAGCTAATTGCTTTGCTAGTTTTTCTCAAACTATGGTTAAAGATCAAAGGCTAAGCGGTAGGTTTATACCTTCTGCCATCGAAAGAAATTGCATGTAATTGTTTTGTGTTACTATCAAGGTCTTAGCTGGATTGACATAACAACACTGTCATTCTGAATACTTAGGCTACTTCCTGTGTTTCGGTACTGTATTGAAAACAAGCACTGCAATTGTAACGTTACACTGCATTGTCCATCCATCTTGCTGGTGCTTATCCCAGCTGCCATTGGGCAGTAGGCAGGGTACACTGTGAGCGCCCAAAGCAATATTAGTATATGTTAAAATGCTCTGAAAAATAGCCTGTGTTGTACACGATTAAGGTGATGCATCACTGAGTAATGTGTACATGTGCTTCTGTATATATAATTTTTGTAGCCATGGTGTCATAAATGACGGTATTATGAGGGGTATTTATTCGAGTCGGACATCACTGAAGGTGTAAGTGCGAAACGCGCAGTAAAATACTAAAAAATAAACTGTAAATTACTGGTCTAAATGTTGTTTGTCACACATGGGCCACCACACCTGACATGTGGTATGGCTAATGCTAAACCAACCACTAGGGTTTAGGGGCGTGTCTTACCACGGAAGTGTTCATACTATGCGATTGGTTGTGCTTTTGGAAAAAAAAAACAGCAAATTACAACTGAATTTCTATGCGCATATGCCGTATAGCCTTTGCCACGCCCAGCAAGGCTGTCAAAGATAGGTCCTCTTAGGATGCAGCTGCCAATCACTTTATGAGAGGAGTCACCTTGAGTTGCAAAGGAACTGCACGGAAAGGAAGAGGAGCGGCTCACACTACGACTGAAACGGAAAACGCTGGACAAAGCGCGAACTCGCACTCACACATGAAAAGACACTCTGGAGAGAAACCGTTTCAGTGCTCTCCATGCGACAAAAGATTTGTCGGTGAGTTCACACGCTGGGAAGAACCCTTTTGTTGCCCAATATGGATTAAAACATAAGGAAAATATGGCATTGCACGTGAGAACGCACACTGAGGAAAAACCAATTTATTTCGCAATTTGTGATAAATCCTTCTCTCACAAGTTACACGTTTTACAACACGAGAATTCACACAGGAGAGAAACCCCATCATTGCTCATTTTGTGGGCTCCCCTCAAAAGTCAAACATGGTGTCACACGTAAAAGTAAGGATGGGAGAAAAAGTTTGTAGTTCAGTTTGTGGCGACATTCAGGTATGAATATTTTCTTTTAATATTGAACTAAAGATATATGACTTTTTTAACGGGGATATTGTTTCTGTCTGTGTTAATATGGAAAAAAAATAATTCGTGTGATCTGTTTATGATTCATTTATGGCGTGAAATACAAAACTGTGTATGCATGATATTATTTGTATACAGTACCAGTCAAAACTTTGGAAACACCTTCAAATACAAATATTCTCAAACTATTCAAGAGGTCAAGAAATTCTAGCTATTAACTCTCGAAACTGTTAGCTGAGAGCAGAAAGTCATTCCAAGTCGTAAGACCACATTCACATCATATAGGTAACAGAGAAAATATTTCCCCAGGCAAAGCTCTTATCTGAGTGAAATGAGCCTACTTTTAAATAATGAGCACTAATGAATTTGAGTGTCCTTTCAAAGTTCTGACTGAACAGAAGGGGTTTGTTATCCATCCATCCATTTTATATAGCCACTTATCCTCACAAGTGTCGACTCATAAATAAAATAATCATAATCACAAATAAAATAAAATAAAATAAAATAAAATAAAATAAAATAAGTTTCTTTCCAGCATTATTGTGACCCAGAAATGAAAATGAACTCGTTTCTATACCGTGTGGAAAGCTTTTCTATACAATCAAGAACGTCACGGTTTTTTTGCTTCTGAGAAACTCGTTCCACTGCTATTGTCACACTCCAGTCTGACAGAAGGCAGTAACGTGCTCAAACGTGGGTTGCCAACCGCCATACCAAATAAAAAACGAAGAAGAAAATGTAGAAGTTAGCACAGTAGCTTGAAGTCGACAGGCAGCCCGGGGCAAGTTTTTTTCCGTTTGGTTTTTGACTGTACAAAATCAAAATGCTGAAAGAGTTGGTAAGGGAGCGACTAATTGCGGCCGCCGACGAAATCTTTGTATTGTTTGAAAGAACGATCGCGTCCTACGAGGAGAAACTTTGTCGAGCTCGAGAGGAAAGCGAGAGACACCAACGGCAACTGGAAGATGCTTACAAAAGTCAAATTGTGAACCGCGGCCAAGGTTGGTTCACGGTTTAACTTAGGCCATTAAAAAAAGCTTATACCATGTGTACGACGAGCTGTTGTGTGATAATGTGTGAAAAATCCTTTACGCAGTAGGCCTACAACGTGCGCAAAATAACAACAAAAGTGTTCGTATAAAACAAGATGTTTTAAATTGCAATCCGGTGAAAATAAAACATAGTAAAAAGTAAAATACAACTGAACTTTTAGTCCTTATATGATTAAATCTATTTCATGTTCTCAATATATTTTCTCTGGATTGAATTTGTTTGTTTTTCACTCACACAGCAAAGCTGATATAAACATTTAAGGAACAGAACGACAACAGGAGTCGGAAAAGTGTTGCTCACTGGATTGACTATAAAACAAAATGTATTTCTTCTATTATATCTTTTGTTGAAAACAGTGATTGCAGGGACCATCATGGAATGATCAATGAATGATGAAGTGTCTACCCTTTCAGAATTTGACCACTAATAATCTGCTTAACTCAAATGTTGGCTGCGATTAAAAAATATATTCATGAGGTTTCACGTAACCAAACGTTCTTGATGAAGCAGGTGAAGCGGAAAATAATTTACATAGAACTCCATTAAAAAAAAGTCTGTGGTTACTCCATTACACAGTAAGAATGACCACATATTTGAAACTTGTGAGTCAAAGTATTCGTTGCTCATATTCTGCAGATTTCGTGAAGGATGATCCACAAGTCCACTTGAAAGAGGATGGGGAGCAAGGGCAGTCCCACTGTGTTAAGGAGGAAGCGGAAGAGGCTCACATCAGCAAATATCCACTAACCAATCTCTATGTTGAGAGTAAAGACAACAGAGAACCACCACCTGAGTCATCACAACTTCGTCACCAACGTCCAAGTAAAGATCACTGTGGTGGATCACCTCAGGACAACTTCCTTGCTGGGGAAGTTGACAGCAAACATCAGAAACGTTCCAGAAAGAGGACAACTCTCGGCGACAAGAAAACTCCAAAATCGCGACAACAGATTTTTATCTGCTCAGTTTGTGGTAAAAGCTTTGCTAAAAAAGCTGTATTAATTCGACACTTGAGAACGCACACTGGAGAAAAACCCTTTCATTGCTCAATTTGTGGCAATAGATTCACTCAAAAGCCAAGCATGATTTCGCACATGAGGACTCACACTGGAGAAAAACCCTTTCGTTGCTCATTTTGCGGAAAAGGGTTTACTCAAAAGCCAAGCATGGTGTCACACATGAGGGTACACACAGGTGAAAGACCCTTTAGCTGCTCAATATGTGGTGGAAGCTATGCTCGCCGCTCTAATTTGAATGCACACATGCGAATACACAACAGAGAGAAAATATAATTTAAATATAATAAAATTTGTAGAATTCAATTCTGAAGGACATAGATCATGGTATTTTTTTACAGTCTCCACTGTTAAATATATGCAAATATATTAGTTACCTTGGCAATTTCATTTCTTATTAAAAATGAGTTTTATGGTACTGTTATTTTGAACCAGAAAGTGAAACATCTTGTTTACTGAAGCCATACCTCTTACTGTGTCGCTACTTTTCCTCCTGTCGTTCAATGCAGGCCGGCCATTCCTTCTATCAAATCGGTCCCACGGGAAACTAGTAGTCATTACAGTTCTGCCTGCATGTGAATCATTTATGATTGATGTTGATTGTCCAGCTGTGTGCTTCCAACTTACAAATTCACCACCTTGGTATTTTCTACCCAACATAACTAATAATTGAAACATTGCTGTTTACTTGGCTGACTCGGTGCAAAATCTCTCTTCCTCAACTCCAGAACCAAAAAGACAATAAAAGACAAGGAAATGGTTGGCGTGTATTTGTTAAAACACGGGTTGTACGAAGGCTTGCTATCATCAGGCCTCTCGAAAGTCATATTTATCTGCTTGAGCAGGGCGGTTCTGAGAGTGCAGAATAAGCAAGCAATGCTTGGAAATGCATCAATGAAGGCAAATAACTCCTTGGAGATGTTAATGGTAATGAATCAACATTGTAACATAGTTAAAATTTCCAAAAAGTTTAAACCCCATGATACTATTTCGACAATTTAAATGTTCTTCCTGCACAGTTGATGGACTTCACAAATGTGTGAACAACATTTTACCTGCTCAGTTTGCGGTAAACGTTTGGTTAACAACTCAATATTGGTGAGACACTGGAGAGAAACCTTTCCGTTGCACAGTTTATGGGAAAAGATTCACTCAAAAGCCAAGCATAGTATCTCACATGAGGACACATACTGGAGAAAACCCGTTTCTTTGCTTATCTTGTGGGAAAGCATTTACTCGAAAACCACATCTTGTGTTGCACATGAGAACACACACAGGAAAAAAAACATATAGTTGTTCAATTTGTGGTTGAAGGTTTCGCCATAGGTTCAGTTTGAATGCACATGTGCGTGGACACAAAATAGATTTTTTTTTACAATGGTACATTTAAAAAAAAAGTTATTTAATTCTTTAAATGTTCTTTTTCATGTGCACTACACTAAAAAATAATATTTCCATCATCATTCCACATCACAAGCTGATGGTATCTTGAAGAAAATACTGTCTTCTGTAATGAATTGGGTTGCACGGAGAGAAAAGCGATCCGCTGCTTTGAGTGGAAATACTTGTCAGTCGTGGGCCCAGTGTTATGATCTCAAACGCGAACATTTTTGCGACATTTTTTTTTCTAAAACTGTATAAACGCGTATTTACAGTCGTACATGTTTCAATGTCCGTTTCATTTTGGATTCCGGGCTTTTTGAGGCTATATTCGTTCCTTTGCTGTTTCGTAAAACCTTCGTTAATACCGTTGCAATATGGCAGCTGTCTGACGTACCGAATGGCCTGCTGGCGTAAATGTGCAGCCGAAGAAGAACAAGCCGGAAGTTAGCATCTTAGCACAGCTGTACTAGCTTCGCCCGGATCACCGAATTGACGGGAGACAAAAAACGCGAGGTCGATCGTGATTTTCTTGTACCGTGTTTGCTGCACTGTCTGCAATAGATCGGACCAGCAAAATGTTGAAGGAGTTGGTAAGGGAGCGATTAATTGCGGCGGCCGACGAAATTTTTGGACTTTTTGAGAAAACGATTGCGTCGTACGAGGAGCAACTTCGTCGAGCCAGAGAGGAGACCGAACGACATCGACGACAACTGGAGCATGTTTGCAACGCTCAAATTGTGATACGAGTCAAAGGTCTGTTAAACGTATTATTAATCGTTACACAAATTGTGATTTGGTTGGTCGTTCAAACTGACACTAGTGAAACCTGTCAAAAATAGGTCAAGCCCAAATTATGTTTGGTGTAGTACATCCGTTTCGTTAACGATCATTTTTGGCTAAAAGTAAAAAAAAAAAAGCGATTTACTTAAACTGTGCAAATTTAGTTTAACATTTGCTGTTTATATGACGGTTTAAAATCGGCTGTATCTATTTACGCATTCAGAAATTAACATAGTAAAATACACCACTAAGCTTGGATCGCAGACTTCACTACGAATACCGAAGTCCGTTCTTCCACAAAATCCACAAAAAATAATTGACCAGCAAAAACAATTACTTAAAATACGCAGATACACACTGGGTGTGTCTTAGCTGTGACTTTTTGTTGCCATTTTCACATGAATGTCGTCGTCTTAAGATGCCTTGGTACTCTGTCACAAATCTTTCATAATAACTACATGTTAAGCAAAGGATGTAAACCATTAATAAATGTGCTTTCAATTACTAACGTTTGATCCTTGCAGTCATTGTCAATCAAAATCATTACTTTTACACAATGGTAAGAAGTCATTATCATATGAGTTGAAGTCGTGGTTTCATGACTCAAATTCACATAAGCGCCAATCTTGTCCTGCAAACACAACAATTACAAGCTGAGCCTTTGTAAATGATTGTCAAAGGCCAAACGTCAACCCTTTAAACAAACAGGACAGGAAAAGCACTATGCACACTCATAAAACTGCTGGATCAAAAATAACTCTGGGTTTTTTTGTGTAGCCCAACACATTCCTAAAGTTGGACCGACCCAGTCGGCGGTGATTGAAGACCAGCTGTGCTTGGTTATGGCCATGACGATGTGTTGGTTTGGGATTGTTTAACCCTAAATAGTTTTATGTCTTGGGCAAGGGAGTCTCTTCCCCAGTAGACGCTATATTGATTATTTATGAATAGTATATAGTATCAATAGTATATATTGGCAATATACTGATTAAATTATAATCAGTATATAAAATACTGTAGTTGTTTGCCAACAGATGGTTTAACAATTTAATCTGTTTTTCAGACAATTTTGCGTAAATCTGACCAGTGTTGAATTACAACATTGACCCAGCAGTTTAATGGGTGAAATTTTCTATATAAATAAAATTTGATTGATTGATAGTATTCATATAAGCCTGAACTAAAACGTTTTCATTTATTTTTCCTCAGACTAGGTCATATGTGCACACATGAACAGCCTGTCCTCATTAGCTTCATGCATCTACTCTGCAGCCCACTTTTGAGACTGCTCGGTTAAAAATAAACCATATTGGGTATTTTTAACCCAATAGTTTACACGTCGCCCCACCAACTACAGACATCTTGTTCGTCGTCTCACAGCCAAGTGCTATAGCAATATCAGAAAAAGGACATGATCTGCTTTTCTATCTTTGCACTAAATCAAAAGAATAATCCAGGTTGGAGTAGTTTACAAATGTTATTATTTTTGTAACCGTGTTCCCCTTTGCTTATAGTGGTGCTTACAAGACACAAGTATATATAGTTACTAAGTATTGTTAACTACTCAATTAAGGGAATTAAGAAATTTATGCACAAGCTGCCATATCGCCCAGCCTGAAAACACATCTACTCCGTATCTCAATAAACTGCAATGTTGTTGTTGTTGTTGTTGTTTTGTGCAAGTTGAGGGTGTCCAAACCCGGTCCTCAAGGGCTGGTATCCTTTTCGAGGAATGTTTCCATGACCCACCTGATTCAAATGATCAGCTTAGCAGAAGCCCGATAACGATCCTGATCGATCCTGATCATTTGAATCAGGTGTGTTGGAGAACGGAACCTGGAAAACATGCAGGCTTGGAGGATAGCGTTTAGCCTCCCTACTGTGAGTGTAATAATATTGTCTGTCTACATGTGTTGCTCCAATGTTTGTTTTCAAATATCTTTATCTTTGCGGTACACGGGTTTCCTCTAGTTACTAGAGGATACTACTACTAGAGTCTAGTAGTATGTACATTGAAAAAAGAAGATAAAAGCATAATATAAAAAAGATTGAACTGATGTTAATTGAATAAACCATAATTAATTGAAGCTTGAATAGTCTGTGACAGATGGCTTCAGTATTTTAAGGTTAAGATCATTTTTCAGTGAAAGGGGGAAATCACAAATAAGTGCATCCAATTATTTGTTACCCTGCATTTAAAAGCAGACCTTAATCAGTCTATGGTTAAAATAGATTGAGGGGGGGGGGGTATACACTGGACTATAAGCTGCAGGGCTCAAATCACGAGGAAAAAGTCACGGCTTATAGTCGGGAAAATACGGTAAATGCAGCATCACTGATACCTCCATTGTGCTTTTGAACTTACAGTTCACGTAAAAATGTAATGCCATATTTTTTGCTTCAAATTTGGCAGTTTCTACCGCAGCATAAATTCATTCAGCTGACTTTGGTGGGTTCGAATAGAAGAATCACAATCTGAGCCAAACTCTTTTTGGATTCCCCATGTCTTGTAGACATCCAGCAGCAATGGGGGAGCTCCAGTTCGGAACCAGAGCATCCGCAGCCCCACAACTTCATCAGGGAAGAAGAGGATCCACAGCCCGTCTACATTAAAGACACAACAAAAGATCCACAGCCTCCCCACATTAAAGAGGAAGATATCATCGCGTTTCCATTGACTGCCGGATCTGGGGAGGCTGAAGACGAACCACACAAGTGGTTGCAGCTTCATCATCACAGTCCAAGTGGAGACTGCAGTGGGGGAGCACCCCCAGACAACCTCTTAGTTCCACTCTTTGACAGTGGCAACATGGACGAAGCTTTGAGGAGCGACGCATACCGCGATGCTGATGTCAAAGAATCAAAATATTCGGAAAAGTTGACAACTGTTGGCAATAAGGAAACCTCAGTAACCCCTGAACAACGTTTCACCTGCTCTTTTTGTTCGAAAAGTTTTTCTGCCAATTCAATATTGAATATACACCTAAGAACACACACGGGAGAAAGACCATTTGCATGCCCAGTTTGTGGCAAAAGGTTTGCTCAAAAGCCAAGCATTGCAACACACATGAAAACGCACACCGGAGAAAAACCCTTCAGTTGCTTAGTTTGTCATAAAACATTTTCACGAAGATATCATTTGGAAATACATATGAGAACACACACAGGAGAAAAACCGTATACCTGCTCAGTTTGTGGCGTAAACTTTCGTCATAGGTCCAGTCTGAAGGTACACATGCGTGTACATAACACAGAGAAAATGAAGAAAGTTGCACAGTAGTCCAATTTTCTTATTGTAATGAACTTTTCAGAAGAGATGTACATTTTTTGTTTTCTTCTATTCAGACAGCTGTATATTGCAAATGATTATTCACTGTACCGCACATTTTTTTTTAAATTATCATACGCTTTACCCAATTTTATCAACTTTGATAATGATTTACTGGTGTTTGTTGTTGTGTATGTTATTGTAACTATTCCTTCTCAAAATGTGATCATCTGTAAATGATGCAAAAGCTGTATAAAATATGCGTACCGTGAATTTTACATGTGTGATGTGTTTGGTTTTCGTACTATTCAGTTCTTTGTAGTTTGTTTTGTAAGCTGCCGTCAATACCGCCGCAAGATGGCGACCGTTTGACGTCCGGATGTTGTTAGGCCGCGAGCACCATTGAAGAAGAAAAGGGACAGCGGCCGCTCGCGTATCGGTCCACGTTTTATTCCTGGACAAAACAAGGACAAAGAGCTAGTAGTGATTTTCGAGGGGTCTACATTCCAACGTCAAAATGTTGAAAGAGTTGATAAGGGAGCGCCTGATTACGGCCGCTGACGAAATATTTGAACTGTTTACAAGAACGATATCGTCGTACGAAGATCAACTTCGTCGAGCGCAGGAAGAGACCGAGCGACACCGTCAACAACTGAAAGGCGTTTACAACAAGCAAACTGTGAAACGCGTTGAAGGTTTGTTATTAGTAATACGGGTTATTTAAGTACGTCCGAGCCCAAAACAGCTAATTTGCTTAAAAATGACACACACACAACCGGGACGCCCTTAAATTATATACGAAACACGATCACTTCACTAAGTATGAGATAATAAAAACGTCACCTCGCCCTCGTCAACCGTCTGAATTAATGCTATTAAGCGAAACAAAGCGATGGAAGCAATTTTCATTTTTCCAATCAGCCGATCGAAACACCTCCTTTGTCGTGAGAGTTAAATCAATGAAACGTTATAGTACTGTCGGAAGTTCTTTTTCTACAAAGAAACATATTTGTTTTCGATTTAGAATCATATTCAAATACAAGTACGCAATAATTTGTGTATTATTTACTGTATACATTTCTAGCACCACTCGTGGTATTCGAGCGTCATCTGGTGGGAAGATTGCCGTCCATTAGAAATCTTAAAAAAAAGGTCTAGAAGAATCGGATTACGTATAAAATAACAAAATGGGATGGGGTTGACTGCTCCAAAACACTTGTTTAACCCCCAACCACAAATAGGTGAATCTTTTTCGAACAATGAGTGTGCTAAGTTCTATGAGCTTTTCAATCCTTTAAATTTGAAATGTACTCCTCAATCCTCTTTGATTTTGAATCGCAATGTTTTGAACGTAATAATTTAATCAAAATTAGCTCGAATGTTACGATAAGTTATAAACCTTGAAACAATACATATCTATGTGTATACTACATCTGCATCTTCAGGATGAAAACTGATGGTTCACTTTTAGGATTAAAGTTAATCTGAAGGATAAACGTAGTTGTGAAAAACAACCTGCATTGCTTAGACAAATGCACGCATAAAGAATAAAAGAATAAAGTGTGTTTGGAATTTACTAATAATAAACTACGGCTATAAAACTAGGCATTGATATGAATACAGTGCATTTAATTAGAGATAGACACACACAAATGACCAGGCATACTTTTGTCTTCTACTGACAAACTGTGCATAATATGTGGTGTTCTTTGCTCGCAGACGTCCAACACCATAACGAGAGCACTGTTTTGAAGCAAGAAGATCCATACCCCTCACACTCTAAAGAGGAAGTGGAGCATGCACAGCCCCTCTGTGTGAAGGAGGAAGAGGAGGAGGTTGATATCAACAACTTTCCCCTGACTGTTGTCTTTGACAATAGTGAAGATGACAAAGACAAATGCCCCGAGTGGTCACAGCTTAATTTTTACAATTCAGGACCATCACCACACAACTTATTAGCTCCCCTGTCAGACAGCGACGATGTGGAAGGTCCTTTCAGGAACGTCGCAGACTGTGACAATGCAGAGAAACAGCTGACATTTTTTCACACAAAAAACTCTCTTAGCAGCAAGGGACCATCGCAAACGCGAAAAAAAAGTTTTATTTGCTCAGTTTGTGGTAAAATTTTGGCTAACAATTCAGTTTTAATTATACACATGAGAAAACACACGGGAGAAAAACCTTTTATTTGTTCAATTTGTGGTAAGGCCTTCATTCAAAAGTCACATCTTGCGTCACACATGATAACGCACACAGGAGAGAAACCTTTTAGTTGTTCAGTTTGTGGTATGAGGTTTAGTTATAAATGTAATTTGAATACACATATGCGAAAGCATAAAACATAAGGTTTTGCATTGTTCTTTTTTTTGCAAATGTTTTGATGCTAAATGTTACGCTGTGCAGAACACTACTGTTGTCATCTTCACTCGTATTTATATCGGATTTGTATTTTCAGTGGTTAAGATTTAGCCAATTGTGTTGTTTAGGGTTTAGTCGTTAATTATGGTGTGCCTGTAAGCGGTGTTAGGAGCAATGTATTACAAGAGTAATGTAATTACTGTAATGCATTACTTTTCCCTGTAACGCAGTAATATATTATGCACACAAAAACAGTAATATTGTACTCAATATTGTAATGCATGACTATTGTATAGTCATGCATTACAATGCCTTTTTAGCCTTAAAGTCGTGTTTAGTTTTTTTTTACCCCCAAAAATGTTTACTTGCTGATATACTACAGCTGTGATGAAACGGCAGTTTGAATATGGACAATGTGTACACAAGATGGATGTAAGCCCATTACTTTCAGTTAGAAGATTTGTTAGGAGATATGTTGACGCTTTCCACAGCATTTGGAATCTTTGTCAGCAAGACCCATGACGCAACTAGCAATAATGACAAGGCAAGCTAACGCTAATTTTCATTGAACAATTGCTATTAATAATAGTCTATAAATATAGTTCTATTCAATGTGTATCAAGATGAAGCATAAAAAACTCAATGTCAGCCACTACGTTAAACACTATAATGATGTAGGCTAGCTGCTAACGTTATCTCCACTGAATCTATGTTATTTTTAAACACATGTCGCTAACCTAGCCAACTGATCTTGAATTTGAAATGATTGCACTGGATGTGTAATGAGCTACATGTAGAATGGCAAATCCATATTTCCAGTTATGCTGGTGAGAGTAATATATAAGTAATGCAATAGTAGTGTAACGCATTACATTTTAAATACCGTAGTAATGTGATGTAGCTATCTACTTTGAAATGACAGTAATAAGTAATGAATAATGCATTACAACCTGCCCAGCACTGCGTGAAAGTGACATTATCTAAATACTTCTAGTGTGAACATCAGTTACAAAAACAGTATTAGTGTTAGCATTTTTTTTTATGTCTGTTTTCTTATTTATAAAGACGGTTTGTAATCTGAGCTCGATGCGTTTCTTTGCTGTATTTTCCCAATCCTACCGCACGATTGCGGACTTCTGGCGTGCGGTTATAATTTGCATCTGTAATAGCACCAATGAAGAAGAAAAAGGCGGAAAGTACCCAAACAAGCGAAGACGTGCCAGAGCGCAAAACCGGGCTATTGCAGAGGCTGACAAAAAAGACGTAGAAAATGCTGAAAGAGTTGGTGAGGGAGCGCCTAATTGCGGCCGCTGAAGAAATCTGCGCGCTTTTTGAAACAACGATGGCTTCTTACGAAGAGCAACTTTGTCGAGAGAGACAAGAGAACGAGCGACAGCGACGACAACTGGAGACTGCCCAGACAGCGCTGCACAGCCAAGGTCGGTTTATTCATATATTCTATCGACTTCTTTTTTTAAACGCATACGTTCTCCGGCTGCGAATAAATGTATATTTAGTATATTTCAAATGTGTTGTCATAATTGGTTGACTCGTATTACAAACGAGTGATGTTATTTTCACTGCATGTTGCGACATAGCATTATCTTGCGAGATTTATGCCAATGAAATCACATTTTTCATTTTTAGGGTGAAGTAATTCAATAAGATTGAAATTGCAGTATTAAAGTCATAGTCATAAGGTTATAAGTCATGGTATGTCAATGAGATATACTTTTTCGTGACAAAAAACAAGTCACTGAGAGTTAAGATAAATTTATAAGGATTTAGTTATATCTTTTCTTCACTCCTAGTAATATAATCAGAATACAGTGCAGTACATTTTATGGCAATCCGTTGTTACACTTCATTTTTATAATAATTTATAAGATTGTCAGTTATAAGGCAAATAGGCAAATATTTCCGAGTAATAATGTTTTTTTTTTTTTAATACATTAGAAAAGAGTCTTGAAAAATGTAATACTAGTCAAGCAATTATGAATTTTTTTTTCGATCAGATCCATGTAAACCTTTTTAGCTTTTGTCTTTGCGCTGATTCTAAATCTGCCCTTTTTTACTTTGGATCATAGGTGAAAAAAAAAATAATGTCAATAATAATATAAAAACAGTATATAATTTATTATTGTAATTTAAAGTTACATTCATATCATAGCTGTTCAATACTTTAAAATCTTTTTTGCGCAAACCTTTATAAGTCAACATTAAAGGGGTGTATGAAAAGTTGTAAGCATCGACGACAGTATAAGTCTTGATTCATGCCCCAAACAAAAGAGTTCTTCTTCAATGGGATAAAAGCGTTTCAGCATTGTTGGTCAGCCCGAGACAAGGACTATGTTGAAAAATACATGTTTAGAATTCTTTTTCATACACCTGTGTATACTATAAAAAGTTAAGACATTTTTTAAAATCCATGCTAATTTGATTGTTTTATAAAGATGCGGTTTGCGCCTACCATCAGTTGTTGAGCCAATTATATTTTCAAATATTTACTGTAAAAAAAAAAAATCAAACCTATGTCCTCAGCAAATTATTTATCATTTACCGCTTTTTGTCCCATAGACAGCCCACAGTTAACTGATCATAAAGTTCAACAACAAGTTACTCCGTTCGGGGCTTCCAATGCGGTGCGTCGATGGCCATCGTACGTCAAAGAGGAAGAGATGCAACCACAGCCCCGCCACGTTAAAAACGAAGAGGGGGCAGCAGAAGGCAATCTTTTGCGTCTGACCGTCACCTCCATAAAGGGCGAAGACGAGGACGACAAACCGGTTGAGTCCAATCACAACAGCGGCGACGAGGCTGACGACCACACGGCAACCCACTTGGACCGTCAAGGTGACGACACACCATTCACATGCTCCGTTTGCGGTCAAAGCTTCCCGTGTCAGAGTAGTTTGGACGCTCACACCCCGAGCCACGTGGGAGGGAAACCCTTTTGCTGCTCCGTTTGCGGTAAAAACTTCTCCAAAAAGTCCAACATGGTGTCGCACATCAGGATCCACACGGGGGAGAAACCCTTTTGCTGCTCGGCGTGCGGCAAAGGCTTTGCCCAGAAGATCTCCCTGGTGGCGCACGAGAGGACGCACACGGGGGTCAAGCCTTTCGCCTGTTCCGTCTGCGATAAATCATTCTTCCACAAGCCCAACATGGTGGCGCACAGGAAGACACACACGGGGGACAAACCTTACGGCTGCTCGGTGTGCGGTGCTACCTTCTTCCGCAAGGAGAGCATGGCCTCGCACGCTCGCACGCACACGGGAGAGAAGCCCTTTGCCTGCTCGCTGTGTGGGAAGACCTTTTCGCACAAGCCCAACATGATGGCACACAGGAAGACACACACAGGGGAGAAACCCTTTGCTTGCGGCGTTTGCGCCAAGACCTTCACGCACAAGGCCAATATGGTGCTGCATATGCGGACGCACAGCGGGGAGAAGCCCTTCGCTTGCTCCGTGTGCGGGAAACGCTTCACTCAAAAGGCTCATATGGACTCGCACTTGAGGACGCACGCCGTGGAAAGGACCTTGGCGTGCTCACTTTGCGGCGAAAGCTTCGTTCATCCCAGCAGTTTGAGCGCACACTTACGGGCGCACACTGGGCAATAACTCCTCTCTTCATCTTTTTGTGCCAGCAACTGCAATAAAACAGCAAAGTTCTGAGTAGCATTTTAGACTTTTTTTTTTTTCCAAGGGTATGTCAATTCTAAGACTGGCTTCTAAATACATTCTACATGTATGACACTAATTTTTGATTGTAGACTTATAGGCAAATGTACAGTAAATATGGTGGGGTTGGTAATATTATTCAACGTGGTACATAGTTGCACAATATTTAAATAAAAAAAAACTGAAATGTTAATTTTGTAGGTTCCGCACTAACTGTGTTAATACGTCCCCAGCAGTTGGGAATACCCTTTCAGGTGGCACTCATGTGGCAGGAATACACAGGTAGCACTTTGCCACAAGTTCCAACACAGGATATTGGTGACCGTGCTTTCAACCGTGAATGAATTAGATCTGTGACGTCACTCGTTAAGGTGAAAAAAATACGACAAAAACCAAGGAGAAATCTATCGTAAATTATCATATACAGTGAAACCACGAGATCCGGTCCCTTATAAAAGGTCCCGTATAAAAGAATACAAAAGGAAATAAAACAAAACTTAAAATCTCCAAATTCCCATTTGAATTAAATGCAACATGAGATTCTACTGCTCATTATTATGGCTGCTCAGATAAATTTGCACTTCTCAGGAACACATACATACAAGAGCTTACTGCGGACAACTTGAACAGGAGAGTTTTCTTTTTCTGCTGTTTGTCCTCCTTTTTCTGTTGTTTGCCATTTACTGTATGCTGTCCGTCCCTCTTCCAGGGCTGCAATTGCCCTCCGGGGTAGACGGCTCTACACGTTGGCTCCAATTGAAGCCCACAGCTGACAAAATGGCAAAACGGGCATTGGGGAGGCAGGGTCGACATTAGCCGTCACTTTTATTACATTCAAAAGCAACTTCCACCGCAAGTAGGGATGGGCAAACATTTTGACCCAAGGGCCGCAAAGGGTTCTAAAATTTCACTAAAGGACTGGTCCAGGAGCAGATGAATGGATTTTGAAAAGCCACCTCTCTATCTATCTATCTATCTATCTATCTATCTATCTATCTATCTATCTATCTATCTATCTATCTATCTATCTATCTATCTATCTATCTATCTATCTATCTATCTATCTATCTATCCATCCATCCATCCATCCATCCATCCATCCATCCATCCATCCATCCATCCATCCATCCATCCATCCATCCATCCATCCAATTTTTTTAACTGCTAACGGTTACTATTTTAAAGCACTGATAGTTCCACTTTCCCTCAAAATATTAACATTATCACTCTCCTGATCTATAATTTCTTCTAGTTTTGGGGGCGGGACTAAAAAGCTTTAAGGGTCGCATATGGCCCCGGCTCCTAGTTTGCCAATGCCTGGTATGTAGTCTTTACCGTATGAGAATTAGCACAAAAAAATAAAAATCTTGAGAAAATTATTGTGACATCTGCTTCATGTGAAACCTTTCAAGAATTTTATTTTTATACTGTTTTGTACTATTTTATTTATTTTAAGGGGGAATATTATTCTAATATAAGTCTTAGAAGTCACCGTGAAGGTTTTTTTTTTTTTACTTTTTAATTGAAGATAAATTGTAATCACTATAAGGAAAATATGCAAAGTAACGACGTGAGTCAACCACTTTGGCCTTAAGGTAGCCCCCCTGGGCCCAGTCTTGACATAGTGATAGGTGACAGCTGCTTGACTGTCAGTACCAACAAAATAAAATGACAGCTGGGTCTTTTTCAGTACCTCCAGAATAAAACGTGCTCTGTCAAACCTTTCAACGCCCTGTTGACCTCTGCATGTATTTTTAGGGCTACGCACGGGCCCCTTACAGCCTTATGTTGAATGATATTAGGTATCGACTATGCATGTATTTCTTTTTAGCAATTTATAAAGTTAACTTGCATAAAATGTGAATAGTCAAGAGAATAAATTCCTCAAGTTCGAAAAACAAATCAATGAGAAGCTCGTCAAAGTTATAATAATATAAAATTGTCAAATTAAGTTCGGAGAATACGACAGTTTGGCGTAATAACTGAAAAAAAAGTTGTAATATTGATGTTCCTGTTTAAACAAAACTAGGTTGACAAAGAATATAAGGATTGTACTTTTTTTTTTTTTACTATTTTTTTTTACATCATAGTTATAGGTTGTGAATTCATGACAGATAAAAAACAAATTTGTATTCTGAGGTCATGTTAATTGAAGAAAAAGGATCAATTTTTATTTCTTTTTAGTAAAGCTAAATTTATATCCCAAGAAAATTGCCATTTTGCGTATAATGAGAAAAAGTTGCATTTTATAATTTTTTGTAATGTTTTTTTCTTTTTCTTGAAAGAAGTCATGAAGCTTTGAGAATATTTGAGTGTCAGTTTCTTAAAGTATAAGGAGTAGTCTTAACCATAGCCGCTTATCCTCAGTAGGGTCGCTGGCTCACTGGTGCCTACCCCAGCCGTTTTTTGGCACAAGGTGGGGAACACCTTGGACTAGATGCCAGCCAATCGCAGGGCACATAGACAAATCACAATCATACCTCAGCGCAATTTGAAGTGTCCAATATACCTAGCGTGCATGTTTTTGGAACGTGGGGGGGGGGGCAGAGCACCTGAAGAAGACCGCATGGGTAACATGCAACACAGGATGGCGGGGGCCAGCTGGAATGGAACCTGGGACCTCTGAACTGAGAGGCAGGCATGTTAACCAATCCACCACAGTTCCACCCTTATTCTTAACGATTACAATCACAAAGTTCTTAAAGGTTACGCTGAAAAAAAAAGTTATTTCTTAAACCCTATTTACAATAATATGTATTTTTAAGTCATACTCCCCCTCCCCCAACAATAATTCTCAGCACCCATATCGGCTAGCGTGCAGTAGCTTTGGCGGGGGGTTTGTAGATTGAAAGACCACACATCCTGAGCAAAACCATTTTTTTAATCATCATCATTATCACCAGTTGTCGTTGAAAAGAACTTTTACAGCAGAACATACATGACTGAAAACAGCTGCCATTCACGGGACACAGTACTTACTGGAAGAAAGATGTTGTTCAATCTTGTATGTTATTTAGCTTTCTCTACATATACTTGAATATAAATATATGTGTATATGCATGTGTGTGTGAATTTGTGGAAAAGACCAAAACTATTGCTCCCAGCTAATATTTTTTTTTGTTTTCATGTGGCATTTTTCTGCTGTCATTAAAAAAAGACATTTAGAAAAGAGGCTGGACAACGACATGAGTGACAATTGAGGGATGTTCTTTTTTGTTTTTTTTTTAATATCAATAACTCAAAACTTGCAATCGCTCTCAAAATAAAAGGATAAATATCATCATACGGCACTCGAAAAAGGCAGGAAGAGAGCAGGCATGCAAAAAATAAAAAAGCAAAAAAATTAGTCGAGGATGATGGGGAATTTTGGAGAAGCCCATGGGAGGACAAAAAGGTGACAAGAGGCCCGATGCGCTGTAAAGTGACCTGGAGTGCTGCTAGAAAACAAACATACTCTTTGAGGAGCAATTTAATTCGAAAGCAGGGTTTCCCATACTAAAAATGTTGAAATTCACGAAACAGGCCAAGGGGTGTTACAAGAAGTGTCAATCCAAAACGATTATCACATAACGCCACCTGCAATATTTAAAGTAGGACTGAATGACTGCCGTTTCAATACAGGTGAACAAGCAAAACGAAAGTTTTGTAAAAACAACGCATGACTTTTTCACCCCCCCCCCAAAAAATTGAGACTATTAAAGACTGATAGTTCCAAAAAGTCAGTTTTAGCAAGGTTGTACAGAGTGTTGTGAGAATGAAGTTCTGACATTACAAATTCATATTTTGCTCTAAAAAGGGGGAAAAAAGTAGTTAGAATATAAGAAAACAAATTATAACCTTACTCAATGTCAGACTTTCAAGGAAAAACTGGTGAACCCCCCAAAAAAAACAAAAAACCTTGAGTTGTGCGAGAAAAGTCAAAGTCAAAAGACTTTGAAAATGATAATTGAGAGAAAAATAAACTACTCTGAAAAGACAAATCATACGTTATTATAGCCGTGTTGTATTTTGATAATTTTTGGAATCATATATCCCTAACGTTCGAAAGGAAAAAAAAAAAAGTGGTTCCTCTGTGTTAAGCACACTTAATACACATCATGTCCTTGTTATTCTGTAACAAAATGTAAACTAATGATAAACAACAAACCATGACTTCTTTAACGTAAAAGCTCTGGTAGGTCCCTACGTGGGCCACTTAGCCTCAGTTTGGGAAACCCTGCTCTGAGGAATAAAAGAAAAAAAGCAGGTATGACCAAATCTGATCCATAGTGTTTTTGTTTTGTTTTTTAAATAAGCCACTTTAATAATAAAAGTCTCACATTTCTGAGACATAATTCAATAAATCTCTTTTGAAAAATAATTCTATCTATACCTATTTATTTTATATATTTAAGTACAGCACCCTTGTTTGTGTTTATTTTTTTCCCCCAAAGCACCTAATTTGACTCGAGATATCCCAAATTCCCTTCCCTAAGCCTTAAAATTGGGAAGCCAATCGGGAGGTGTGGCTTGGCATGTGACATCATCAGTTGCCATAGATTTCCTCCAAAGAGTGTGCTTGTAACGCCGTCTCCCCGAAATGAATGTCTTCCTTGTTGCCAGGGGTCCAAACTACCAAGTCAGGTGAGCTCTTCAGATTGGCTCTGAAACAGGAAGTGGGCCCTTAGCGTTTGTGTCTGCCCTTAAACAGATATGGACGCCGTTTTGCCAGTTTGTTGCTGGGGGTCCACAAACTACAAGTCAGGTTAGCTCCTCTGATTGGCTCTAGTAGGGATTTTTCTCTTGACTGGTCCTTGTGGTGGGCTCTTCGGATTGGCTGTCATGAGCTGTCTTGAACTGCTATCAAATGAACAACATTTTATAGATATATATATAATTTTTTTTTCTCAATAGGGGTATCTCATACAGGACCTGACTAATTGCCGTGTTATCTATAACATCCACCTAAGCTTTTTTCCTCATATATATATATATTTATATAGACACTAAATTCTCAGTCATATATATTTCATTTTACTTCCGCATTAGAAAATAGTTCGATTCATCATGCACGTAATAATCCCTCCCTCTCACTCTGGGTCTGGTTTATCCCCGACTTGTTGTTAGCTTTAGCATCAAAACAAACAAACAAAAAGTCATCCGCGGATTCGTCCGTCAGTCGTCATCCACGTCTTCGCCCTCGGACTCCTCCGCAGCCCGGCGTTCGAAGCCCTTCTCCCTGTGGCGCTCCTGGATCTCCTTCATTTCCTCGGCGTAGCGGCTGAACGCGCCGCCGAACCTGGCCCAGGCCTTGAAGGGTATCGTGATGGAGTTCCTGTAGCTGGGTTTCACCTCGCTCACGCGCAAAAACACGCCGTACTTGTTGGAGCCCACGTCGAAGAAAAAGCGCTTGGAGTCCACCGTGATGGAGGTCCCCTCCGGGAGTTCGCCGTAGCCCATCGGCCCTCCCGCCCCGCCGCCGGCCAGCTCGTCGTCATCGCCGCCGTAGTCGTCGATCAACTTAGCCAAAGCGTCGCGGAACTCTATCAAGCCCTGGGCCGGCAGCGCGATGGTCTGTCCGGCCTGCATGCCGGCTCCGGCCATCCCCCCCGCGCCGACACCGAAGCCCGGGCCTCGGTTGACGGTCTGGCGGATGCGAAGGAAGCGGCCCCGTTGGTTCTCCTTCAGATCGAGGTAGTATTTGCGGTTCTCTCGCACCAGAAACTCGCTCTTTAAGGCCCGTCGAGGCCCGCTGTCATCGCCGCCTGCCGACTGGGCGATCTGCTCCGGAGTGCTAGGCCCCAGCTGGGCGTAGTGCTCGATGAAATCCCCGAGGTAGTCGCGGAACTCGGCCGCCACCGACATGGACAGAGTCAGCCGACTCTTCGAGCCCCCGGCGCCGACCTCAGCGATTTTGATGAACCGGCCTTTGGCGTTCTGCTTCACGTCGAGGTAGAAGCGTTTGTTCTGAATGTCCAACCGCTTCGAGGCCAGCTCCTGCGTCTCGGACTCGCGCTGATAATGCTGGAAGCCGCCGCCGCCGCCGCCGCCCCCTCCTCCTCCGCCGCTGCTGCTACCTCCACGCTCGCTTCCACTGTCCCCATCCGCCATCTTCGCCACCAGCAGCCCGTCTCTGTGTATCTTTGACCCCCACCCGCTTTGCTAGCAAGGTTTGCGGAGTAAAGAAACCGGACGCCGGATACTGACTCCTCATTGGTCGCCACGGTTGCCAGTCCTCAAATTTGCGCAGTCCTGGGTTTCTATTCGCTAAATCCCTTTGTCTATCGAATGGAATATTAACGCCCCCTTTTGGCGTGAAACCGCGAATTGCAATTGCAGTTGAAAATCCGTGTTGTGATGCAGCCAGGGACGGCTCTGACAGTTAATCTGTGTTTGTAGCTGATCGCCAAACCTGCACACTTGAAAATGTTTAATATTGTTGCACTGGACATCTTTGCAGCAGTTTTATGCGTGTCGCAATCACCAAGTGGTTAACTCATTCACAAGAAAAGTACGTGACAGCCTCTCGCCATTACTTCCGCGTTGCGAGCGTTTGCTCACCGCGCCTATTTATTTTGCGCATGCTCAGACTTCAACACACATAATTACGTGCACGTATCCACGCACGCTCCCAAAGAATCATGTTACATGGCTTTGCAAGAAACATAAACGTCTTTACAATATGTTCAACACTCCCACTCAAAGACATGTTCATGACCTCCTATCGTAAATAAAACAAAGGTTCACACTGAAAACTTTCCCAAATAAACAAATAAGCAGATTGGCATGCTTTGTTTTTTCATTCCCCAAACAAATATCCCTTAAACCTTTCCAGTCTTGCTTTTGTCACAGGCTTAGTGAGTATATCAGCTGCCATATTTACAGTAGGGCAGTACTCTACAGATATTTTACGATCCATGTGTGCAGATCGTACAAAATGATATTTTATGTCCACGTGTTTGCTCCTTTGCCTGCATACCGGATTCTTAGATAGGGCGATTGTTCCTTGATTGTCTTCATATATTTTGACTGGTTCGTGCTGGTCTTTACTATTCATGCCTTTAAGTAGTTGTACAAGGTACATACTTTCTTGAGTAGTGGCTGCTAATGCCATATATTCAGCTTCGCAGGTTGACAATGCTACTGTTGGTTGTTTTCTACTTTTCCAAGATATTATTGGACCATTCTCACTGAGACTGAAACAATATCCGGTCGTACTTCTTCTATCATTTTTGTCCGATGCCCAATCAGCATCGCTGTATCCCTCCAGTTTAAGTGTTTTCTCACATTTCTGAAAATTTAATCTTTGACTGATGGTACCTTTTAAATACCTCAGTAGGTGTTTGGCCGTTGTCCAATGTTGTTGTTTTGGTTCTGCCAGGTGTTGAGATAATATTCCGACAACCCAGCTCAAGTCAGGTCTAGTAGATGTTGCGAGGTATATAAAACTTCCAACCATCTCTCTATATCCTGTTGAATCAATGACTTCACCCTCAGTGTCTAAGTGTAACTTTTGCTCACATGGGGTAGACCTTGACTTGCATTCAGACATTCCAAATTTTGCTAGAATTTTCCTAATATGCCTTTCTTGTGTCATCTTAATTTGCCTTTCACTTTGTTCAAAATCAATTCCTAGAAAGTATTTAAGTGGACCCATATCTTTCATCTTAAATCTTTCTTTCAACATTTGTTTAACATCACAAAGTAAATTGTTGTTACTAGCTGCTACAATTAGGTCATCAACCCACACTAGTATAATCGCTCTCTCATTTTCAGATTCTCTGCCATAGACGCAATGATCAGCATCATTTTGCCTGAAACCGTTTTCAGTAAGATGTTCATGCAATAACATATTCCAATTGCGTCCAGACTGTTTTAACCCATACAATGACTTGTTGAGTTTGCACACCAAATGTTCTCCCGTGTCCGACTTGACTTCAAAACCTTCTGGCTGTTCCATATATACTTCACAGTCCATCGGAGCATGGAGGTAGGCGGTTTTTACGTCCATCTGATGTAGAGTCAAGTCTTCCTGTACCGCCACCTGCATCAATGCTCGAACAGACGTCATGTTGGCTTTTGGTAGTGGAGTCAAGGTGAAAGTATTGTTCTCTGTCAAAGAGTTCATCTCTTCTACCATTGCATCAGTCCACATTTTTGCATTGTTGGAGTCCATCGCCTCTTTAAAGGTTTTTGGCACACCATAAGTCACTCTGTAAAAATAATCAACATTTTCAGCCTCATTGTTATATTCAACTTTACATTGGTACTCTTTAAGATATTCAGGAGGCTTTCTTTGTCTTGAAGGATACCTCCTTTCTATCTGCTCTTCCTTAATGGTGTCATTCTGCATCACATCAGTTTCAATAATCTCCTCAACCTCCTCCTTGCCTCTATCAGGCAGTGTATGACTCAGCTTGACCATTCTTGGTGGTATTTCTTCGTAATACTCCATCCCAAACTGTATGTCATCTGTCTGAGTCTGTCTATCTGTGTTGTTTTGGGAGATTGACTTCACTAATCTATGTTTTAGAACTTTTCCTGTCTCAGGATAGTAAATGTTGTATGCTGGACTGTATTTATCATAGCCAATGAAAATACCCTTTCCGCATTTTGAATCCAGCTTCTTTTTGTTTTGTTTGTATATGTAGCATTCTGAACCAAAAATCTTCATGTGCGACAAATTAGGGACCTTCCCTGTGAAGGCACAGTAAGGTGTCTGTTTGAGACGTTTATTGTAACATCTATTCCGAATTTGCGCTGCTGTTTGGACTGCATATGTCCATAAACTCTGTGGTAGGTTACTATCCAAAAGCATGCATCTTGACATCTCAAACAGTGTTCTCCAACCTCTTTCAGCAGTTCCGTTCTGATGAGGCGAGTAGGGTGCACTGGTCTCGTGCCTTATCCCTTTTTCCCTAAGTAAAGATTGAAAATTTTGTCCAGTAAACTCTGTCCCGTTGTCTGATCGCATACACTTAATTGTTCCATAAGGCGCTACGTCTGCAATGAACTTCTCCGTAGCTTTGGTAGTGTCACTCTTTGCCTTGATAAAGTATGGAAAAATCATACCACTGTGATCATCAGTAAATGCTATTGCATATCTGTACCCATCCTTGTCAGCTGGCTCTATAGGGCCGCATAGGTCTGTGTGGACTAGCTCTAGTACCGTTCTAGCTTTAACTCCTGCTTCTCTATTTCTTTCTTGTGTAAATTTTCCTTGTATACACGTTTCACAGCTTTGCTTAGACACATTATTTTTCCCTTTTATTGACATTCCCTTTACCACCTTTTCAAGTTTTGTAATGTCCTCAAAATTGCAATGACCAAGTATCTTATGCCATGTTTGAATGTCATAGCTAACACAAACCTTGTCAGCATCATCATCAATAGTGCTAAGATAATACAGCCTACCATACACGTCCATCTTGAACTTGGTACCATTCTTGTGCATCACCCAGTTGTCTCCATCCTTAAAGTGAATCTCTGCTCCGTTGGCAGTTGCCGCTTTAACTGAGAAGATGTTTTGTGGAAACGATGGGATGTACAGTGCAGACTCCAGTCTAGTTTTCACCTTACGTCCCTCGCTGTCCAACAGGTAGATTTCAGCGTCTCCTCTCATCTTCGCCAAGCCGCTCACCTCTGTTCCATCAGCTAGCTCAATCACGTGACTTTCAGGTCTGAAGCTTTTGTCGATTGTCTTGAACTTCATTGCATTATTAATCATGTGAGTTGTGGCGCCGCAGTCCACCATTAGTCCCTTCTTGTTGCCTTGATGAGTTGAGCAATCACTCATTTTGAAAAAACAAAATGACGTAGGCTCATCCTCCATTTCTTCGTCGGCTTTTCTCACATGGTCACGGCCTCGTCCACGATTGCGACCTCTTGCTCGCTGTGTCGTGTCGCATTTCCAACTAATTCCCGATGTCTTCTGCTCATCAGGGCAGGTTCTGGCCATGTGCCCCTTTTTGCCGCAAGCATAGCACTCAATATTTGACAGGCCCGTTCTCCTACTTCGTCCTCTTCCACGCAATTTCAGCATCTCACTTCTCATCACACTGTCTTCTTCCACATTAGCGTCAGTGTGTCCATATTTTTCGGTGCTTTCATAACTTCTGAGTTTTGTTTTGAACTCACTGAACGTCAAAACTTCGTTTGTTTGCGTGATGTGCACGACGAATGGCTTAAATGTGTCGGGTAGTCCTTTTACTACCATCGCTATTTGAAGCCCATCACTAATGTGCTCATCCGCTCTCCTCAGTGAGGTGAATATAGTCTCAGCCCGAATAATGTAGTCGGTCACCGTTTCGCTGTTGACTTTATGGAGCGAAGAAAGTTCACAATACAAGCTTACAACCCGAGGCTTGTCCTTTCCGGCGTAGTGTTCGCGGAGAATCTCCATTGCCTTCCGCCCATTACGTTTTGCGTCTCTCATTACCAGAGACAAACTCTTATTGTCTAGACATTGCACGAGCTCTGCATATGCCTCACCGTTCTTTCTTTCGTCTTCGGCGATAGCTTCTTCGTCCTCCGCATCAACAATTGGGTCCTCCAGGAGTACGTCTCCGAGGCCACGCAACTCCATGTGCGCGAGGAATCTCGTCTCCCACAGCTCATAACTTTTCTCATCTCCGTCGAATAAAAGTCTCAACCACCTTTGGCTTGCCTGACTGGGCCCATAACCTGTTGCACTGGACATCTTTGCAGCAGTTTTATGCGTGTCGCAATCACCAAGTGGTTAACTCATTCACAAGAAAAGTACGTGACAGCCTCTCGCCATTACTTCCGCGTTGCGAGCGTTTGCTCACCGCGCCTATTTATTTTGCGCATGCTCAGACTTCAACACACATAATTACGTGCACGTATCCACGCACGCTCCCAAAGAATCATGTTACATGGCTTTGCAAGAAACATAAACGTCTTTACAATATGTTCAACAAATATTGCTACGCAATATTCAAAACTTCGATCCCTACATTAAAAACATTTCCGGTGTCAGGCCTATATTGAGTAACAGAATACTGGATGCCGATTGGTTACTATGAATGCCACTCCAAATTGAGCATCTATCCTGCGTGGCTATTCGCCGATTCCCATGTCCGTCATGAAACTCCTTCTTCGGTTGACGATCTGTCACGTTTAACGTTTGAAAACTGTAACCTAATCAAGCCGTGTTCTTGCCCCAAGAAGGTTTCTGAACGTCTATTGGCATTTGCAGATAGCGGCCAAACGTGCTCACATAATAACGTCACTACAGCATTGCGATAGTCATTCATATGACGTCCTAGAAACCTATTTTGCAGGACTTTGGAAAGGATTATCTTTGGAAAGAAAGCCTATCGGTACGAAGAAAAACAGATACTGGCTGTTGATTGGTCGCCACGGTTGCCAATCTTATATCAGCAAGACTTTAACGTTTCTATTTGTTGATTTCGTTGCCCTTCAAATATAATGTATACGCCTCGGAAGTGCTGTTTCCAACAAACTAAGAACCGCCTTCTCGGCTGTTCCGTGCGCAAAAGGCAGGCGCGATAATCACCGGTTGGGGGATGGGTGGACAACCTGCAAGCAGTACGGTGATTGGTCAAAGTGAAAATTCGAAGGAACAACAGGCAGTCTGATTGGATAAGAGGGCTCCCATCACGGCTTTCATGAAAAAGACTTGCGAAAAGGAGCTTTTATTGTTTCTTTGCCCTCGGAAGCCCAAATTATTTGCTGTGTACTCAATCCTACAATCAAATCTAGAGGTGGAAAATGGTATGTACGCATCTGCTGGCGAAACAAGCATGCGGTAGAACGATGGCGCATTTCATTAAAGAAAGCGAAATATATTAATCATAACTAGTAAGAAAGTGCCGTTTTGACTCACAAGGTGTTTGGCTAACTGTCACTGCTAAAGCGTTAGCATTACCGGAGGCGCGAGAAGTCCGCGTTCATTTTTAAGTTTCATTTCCCATCGACGATCGCACACTTTTCATCTTAAAACGACGCACAGTTTGGGTTAGCGCTTACCAAGCGCATCCATGCCGTCTTTATTATCAAATTGCGTTCAAATTCAATAGTTTAGAAATGTGATGTGGAGTTTTTTCCCCGATGGCTTTTCTTTGCTTAGTTATTTTAAATTATTTTCGGATTTCCCCATCCCCTTTGGATTGCTACAAAATTGTATGATTTTTTTTTAAATACTGTAATGTATTACATTATATGGTTATTAACATTTAGATACGTTTGGTACATTCATTGGTTAATTTTCCCTCTTCCCTTTGTCTTTTTTTTACACACAAGTTAACCCTGTAATATTTCTGTATTTCATTATCATTTTTTTCCTTTATAGTTTGATCAAACTTTATTTTTGTGTGTGTTTTTTTTGTCGTATTAGGATTTAGTTGTTTGCATTAAAAAAACAACAAAAAACGTTGTGTTCCCAAAACATTGTCCCTCCCAGTGCTTATGAGTATAATTAATATTATTGTAGTTCTTTGTCTATTCAAGTTTTTAGTCAATTATGAATAGATTTTATTAAGTACTCTTATTTTGAAGTTTCGTCCTTAATCATATATGTCTGTGTCCTCACGCAATGACAGCTGAGAGGCTCCAGCACTTTTATCCTCAATAATGTGATTGATTGATGGATGGATGTTTAATTATGTGTGCATTTTCATTATTATTATTCTGTTAATCCTCATCTTCCAGTAATTCTACTGTTGTTTGAGAAATGTTGATTGTCAGTGGTATGTCAAAGCTATTCTGGTTTTAAAGTGCGTTAAAATATGACACTGAGCAGTTTTTATCTGAAGTGTCTTGTGGTGGTTGTGTAATAAATTAGATTGTGACATGGCATGTGCCTTCTATTGGCTGCTGGGATGCCTCGCGCTGTCAATCACCGTATGTTTTTGTGGTTTATGTACAATTCGGATTCATTTCCGTATTCCCAGGGAAACCTGTGTAAGAAGTTGTATGTAATCAGGAGCTGAGCCTTTTGGGGGGTGCCAGTATAGTCATATAAAGGCTACGTGAAGTCAATGCAATTTCAAGCTTTAGAAAAATGTTTTTGCACATGTTGATATTGTGCGTGTATATTGTCGGCAGGCTGGTGGCAAAGCAGGAAAAGACAGCGGCAAGGCCAAAGCCAAAGCTGTGTCACGCTCACAGAGGGCCGGCTTACAGGTGAGATCCATCACACCTAACAAATCCCCGCCAAATTATTTAACAAACTGATATCAGTCACCATATATATTTTCCCCGCTTCTTTAGTTCCCGGTGGGACGTATTCACCGACACTTGAAGACTCGCACCACTAGTCATGGTCGCGTCGGTGCCACCGCTGCTGTGTACAGCGCCGCAATTCTAGAGTACCTCACCGCTGAAGTAAGTGTTGCGCATATGTGTTTGTGTATGCTTGTGTTTGTCTGCATATAATTTATACTGTATGTGTGAGTGTTCGTGTGTTTATGTTCACTGTGTGTAGGCTTGTGTTGATGTTCTCACAAATGTGCCACACTGTCTTCTCACGAGTGTATTTAAGTGTGACTTTGTGGTTATGTGTATGAGTTGCAGTAGTTCTTCTTTTATTGTTTTTATATAGTGTCTTTGCATGTGTTTTGTTTGTTATTTTCTGTGTACTGGTACTTGTGTATTTTTGCACTTTTTTGTTCTCTTTGTTTGTGTGCGCACTTTTTTTTATGGTTAAATGTGGTGTGCTGTTCAGGTCCTAGAGTTGGCGGGCAACGCATCCAAAGACTTGAAGGTGAAGCGTATCACTCCTCGCCATTTGCAGCTGGCCATCCGTGGAGACGAGGAGTTGGACTCTCTCATCAAGGCCACCATCGCCGGCGGAGGTGAGTCACCTTGCCTATCGTTTAAAAATGAGATGTGCAAGCACCTGGACTATTCGTGATTCAACAACATTGTAACCTGTTCTGCAGTCATACTACAAAGGGCGTTTTCAAAGTCTCTCTACAAATTGGTAGCTACAAGTGGCTAGCTGCTTGGTGTTTATCTGTATTGGTAATGGTCACAATTAGCACAATTCAATGCATTGTGTGAGTCCGCACTGAAGTCGCAATCTCAGACTTAAAAATTGTCAGCTCTTTTCCCATGGTAATGTGACAAGTCACACAAACCGGTGCTGATTTTGTTTTTTTAAGCGTGTCATGTCTATAGCACGCTGTCATCCATACACCCAGGAGTCACTAATTTTGTGACTGCCTGGCAAAGCTAGACGTTAAGCTAGCTTGCTCCGCAGCAGCATGGACTTACTTGTGTTTACATGTAAGTACAGGAGCAGCAACAAGCTACGTGATGCAGATTCTCTTCTCCAGGGTGAAAAATAAATGATCATACTCCCAAGTAGCACTTCTTTCCACCAAATGTGACCTAGTACTCGCTAAGCGAACTAATCATTAATGTGAAATACGAGTCAAGAAAGACCCAAAGTAAGTGAATGCTTAGATGTCTGGCTCGAACCATGTTAGGGTGGAGTACCAGTAGCTATGAACAGAAAGTTTGGTATTACAGTAACTGGGCATTGAACAAGATATGAAGAAATGGAAATCAAATTTTTGTGAAAGGTTTCAGAAAGGTGCCCAAAAAATGAGGACAGACAGCAGCTAGGCTGTGATGACGTTGCAGGCAGGCTGCAGTGGAGATCTGGAAATGAATATGTCGTATTTTGTAACGTTGTCAGCAATTTTTGGTTTGGGGTTATGTTTTTTTCTTTTGTTTTGTCTTTATGCTTTTTGTTTGCGATTTGATTTTCTTTGGCTCGTTTGCAATTTTCAGTTTGGAGTTTTATTATTATTATTATGGTTTAGATTTGTTTCTATTTATTATTGTTTGTGACGAATTTTCTTTTGTTTTTTTGTGATTTTTGATTTGCCTTTTGTTGTTTCCTCTTTTAAAGTAAGCGTTGCTTATTTGTTTGCAATGACCTTTTATTGGTTATTTGTATTTGTGATTTGCACTTAAGGGTCACTTAATTGTGTATATTTTACTTAAATACACTTCAGCTTTTTCCAAATAGTTTTCAATTGTTCAAAATTTTCTGTTTGTCATAACATTGTGTCAAATGGTGCAACCTGAAAATTTGTATTTGTGGTGGTCCAGGTGTCATCCCGCACATCCACAAATCTCTCATCGGGAAGAAGGGCCAGCAGAAGACAGTGTAGATGCCCCACCTCCATCAACAGTTTTCCGGGCTTCAATCATCGGACGAGGGTTGTTTTTTGTTGTTGTTGTTTTTGTTTTTTGGGTTTTGTTATTAATATGTTTTTCAATGATGGTGATAGCAAACCAAGAGCAATTGTTTAGCATTTGTGTTGTTAACCCCCCACCACACACACACTTAACTAGAATCACTTAACAGCTTAAAAAAAGAAAGAAAAAAAATTTTGTATGCTTCGTGTGGTCTGAATGTTTATGTCAAAATGGCGACAGTTAATTAGTTTGATTGGCCTGTTCTGTGTTTTATACTGAAATTGTTAAACATTTTTTGTATGATACCAATTTGTTTTGTGTTTTTTTTCCATTTGAACAGAGTACATGATATTTTTAATGACGGCAAAAAAAAAAAAAAATGTGCTACGGTGCTTTTGAACTGCACATGTGACAAGTATTAGCTCTTTTTTTTACATTGAAAAGAAAAATGATTGCAGATGCATAACCTTTTTTTTTTAAACTTGAACAACGTAAGTGTGATCTCATACCACCTACACCCCTCCAGGGTGACATATCACTACATATATGCACAGAAGTTAGAAGTTGCTACATTTACTTAACCTCAGCTGGGCTTTGACACTTAAATGTACTGTTTGTGTGCGCGCGTGCACTACTTGAACGCCATGACATTCTTGTAATGAACATCATCAGAACCTTTTTTCTTAAAGCTGTGGATGACAAATTGTTTTTTGTCTTTAAATAAAATACCCTTTGTATGCTATCTCTGGAATCAAAATCGGTGTAGTAATGAATATGTTGGAACTAGTCAGTCCTAAACTTTTAATGAAATATACTGTATCTCACACAGACAAAAGGAAGATGTATACATATAAAATATTACACACGCGGTAGGTGTTGGTTGTTAATAACATCTAAAATGTTATGGTTCATTAAAAGGGAGCATGTGTAAGTGCCATTCCCGCCATGTAATATAGTTGATAACTTGACCCATAATTATATTTAAACCATACGGTTAGTCGTTAAGAACATGTTTATTTGCAAGTTTTTGACATGTATAATTTATTCATTTTTTTTATGAAAAACGGTCTAAATCTTACAGTGTCACTAAAACATTTTAAAAATATCAGTGGGGGAGAAAATGTCACTTGCATATGCAAGGATGGGAGGCAAACTAAAGGATGTGACTCGAAGATGTCAAATGTTTCATCCAGAAAGCCAGCTATGTTAAATTAATCTGCAAACAATAAAATCGCAAATTTAAAAAAAAAAAAATGCCCGGGAAGTTCGTCTTTGAGCGGCAGTACCGTGCGCATGCGCCGTAGTTGTTTTATATAAACGCATTCAGTAACAAAAAAGGACGAAGAAGTTGACCTATGCTATATTTTAAATTTGAACTACAATTTACTGAATGTACGAGCAACACAAATAAATAGGAAAGAAATATTCTACACTTTAGTCCCGGATGTGAATTTTTGTAAACCCAGAAGTAGTATCTTGCGCATGCGTTGTGATTTTCAAACACAAGCGTAACAAACATGGACGCTCTCAGCGGTGATACAAAGGAGGAGCGGAGGACTTGGACGAGGAACCGCGACGAGGACGATGAATCTCCCGCGCGGAAGAATTCGAGGGTCGAGGTCGACCACAACACGAACGTCGCCAACCACTACAATCGACTGCAGGAGGTCGGACTGGCCGCGCGTAGCCACAGCCGAATCTTCTTCATGCGGAACTTTAACAACTGGGTGAAAAGGTGTCCGTCATCTTTTTTTATATTGTTCACTGTTCACACGAGAAATTACTGTCTACTGTTATATTGTGTGTGAGGATTGGACAATTGAGTCGTGAATAATATTACTCATGTACTGAGCAGTTGATGAGTAGATTTCCATCCAGATTACGAACATCAATCCACACGTATGAACTACTAATACTTAATTTAAAATGTTGCGCAACAATTTAACATAGATTGTGTTTTTTTTTTTTTTTTTGCGAAGGCATATTTAGCTGCAACAAATCTTTGTTTACGCACTTAAAACATTAACTCTGCGATCAAAACCACAACGTGTTTTGCTCGTTTGGAGTGTTTAAGTGGTCGAGATGTTTTGGCGGAACAGTATCACGTGACATCACTTAAGCCGCAAGTCTAATAACTGAAAACAAATACTGATCGTGCAAGCAGTTGAAACAGATAAAAGTAGCCAGCGGAAAGTAACTTATTGTGCACTTAATGTGCACATGTTGAAATGAGACTAACAAAAAAGTTTACTTCAAGGGGAAGCAAATCTAAAAGTTTTCACTACTATAACTTTTGTGCACCCCTACTTGTCCTAAAGTAAATGCGTAATATTTCCAGGGATGCAGCACGCACACTTTGTCACAGAGACACCATACTTTGCTCACCTATGTCAAGCGAGCATATCTGAATACAGTTCGCTGTTGGTCTCATAAAGTCATGGAATTTACAAAACTTGGCCAAATATATGTCAACATCGGTTAGTTACCACGGGTTTCTGTAAACACAAACAAGGTAGCCACAGCCCCAGGTAGGCAGTCACCGGCCTTTTCTTTTGTGATTGTGCGGGAATTTAAATACGGGAATCTGCATCGGCATCCTAAAATAGCAGCTTTGACAATCAATTTTTTTTCCATGTATGCGTCCTCAGCGTCCTCATCGGCGAGACAGTGCAGAGGCTGTATGACTTACGCAGGCAGAGACTCACTGTGCTGGACCTAGGCTGCGGCAAAGGCGGCGACCTGCTCAAGTGGCGCAAGAGCTGCATGATCCAGCACCTGGTTGGCGCCGACATCGCCGACGTGTCGGTGGAGCAGTGCCTCACGCGCTACGAGCAAATGCGGAGGAAGAGCCAAAGGGGCGACGGCGGCTTCACCGCCCAGTTCATCACGGCCGATTGCACCAAGGAGCTCTTGGCCGACAAGCTGGACCGGCGGGAATTAATGTTCGACATTTGCAGCTGCCAGTTTGTGTACCACTACTCGTTCGAGAGCGAGGCAAAGGCCGACATGATGCTGAGGAACGCCTGCGAGCGACTCAAGCCCGGCGGCTTCTTCATCGGAACCCTGCCGGACGCCTACGAGCTGGTCAAGCGGCTGGAAGCGTCCGACTCGCTCTCCTTTGGCAACGACGTGTTCCGGGTCACCTTCCAGGCCAAAGGCGACTATCCGCTTTTTGGATGCCAGTACCACTTCCACCTTGAGCAGGTTTACCATGTTTTACCCGCTACACGCTATTTTTGTATTTTCTGATTTGCCTTTTTCTTGGGGCCTCTTTGTGTTAAGGAACAAAAGTGAAAAGCAAAAGTGAGGGAAGGAAGTTCTCCAGGGCTGACAGACTGGTTAGCACATCCGTCTCACAGTTCAGAGGTTGGGGGTCGATTCCGGCTTCAGCCTTCCTGTGTGGGGTTTGCGTGTTCTCCCCGTGCCCGCCTCTGTGGGTTTTCTCCACGTACGCTGGTTCCCTTCCACATTCCCCAAAATATTAAGGCTAGAGTTATTGTACGCTCCAAATTGCCCTTAGGCGTGACTGCGAGTGCGAATGGTTGTCGGTCTGTGTGTGCCCTGCGATTGGCTGGCAACCAGTTCAAGGTGTACCCCGCCTACTGCTCGAAGACAGTGACCCTCATGGATGGATGGATGGCTCACACTTTTTCAGCATGTGAGCGACTTGTATAATAACCAAGTCCTAACGATCCATAATATTCAATTATATAAATATTTAAGAGCACAAGATTTTTTTTGAGGTGGGTAAATTAGAGAAAAAGGGAGATTGTCGTCTTTTTATTTCAGCCTTATATATGTAATTACACGGTGTGAGTACTGTTGCCACCTGTGCTTCTAGGTGGTGGATGTCCCGGAGTTCCTGGTCTATTTCCCTTTACTGGAGCATATGGCGGCGCGTTACGGCATGCGCCTTGTGACCAGGCAGTGTTTTGCGGACTTCTACCACAAGCAGATCCAGTTGAGCCAACACCGCAATCTCATGATGAAGATGGCGTCGCTAGAGGAGTTTCCGGGCGAACGCGATCGACGTCCGGCGTCCGAAGTTGACGACGAGTACCGGCATGCCCGCGAGCACTGCGATCGAATGGGTAATGCCGGGATGCCTGTGGGTACGCTCAGCAGGTCTGAGTGGGAAGCGGCTAGCATCTACCTGGTGTTCGTTTTCGAGAAGATGTAGTAATGGCGGTACTACAACTCTCAGGATGCACTGTCGGGAAGCCATCCATATGGAGCTCCAGACATGACATGGAGTATACAGTTCAGATGTAAAAAATGTGTATTTGGGGCTACAATGTAGCTATAATATATAGTATATGAGAAATATTTATTTGTGGGCACAAAATACAAAAGTTGGGCGCATTATATTAAAACATTTCTGGACAGCGACTGGAGCGGAACAGTCTTGTACTTTCCCTTTGTTCTATATAATAGATAACCTTTGGACAGATGATAGGAATCGGCGCATGCTAAAACAATGCATCTGGTTTGTGTGTTCCTATCAAGTTTAAAAAAAATAGAAAAGTTTACATTGTACTGGGGATGTGGGATGCTGCAGTTAAAAAAAAATCTAGAAAGGTTACATTGTACTTTGGATGCTCAGTACATCCTCAGTACAATGTAACCTTTCTGGATTTTTTTTTTCTTGATAGGAACATTACAAGGTGAAGGTGCGCCCCTTTTGTTTACGTCCACATCCAAGTTCTTCATGTGGGTGATAGGAAACCTTTTGAAAAACCCACAAATCAGTATTTTATTTACATTATATCTACATTGTGGCCTCTGACATTTTTTTTTGGCAATTCTGGGACTGTCGATCTAAGCTCCTGTATTTGTTGTCTTCATTTCCCTTGTCTCTGCTGCTTTGAGAAAGCTCTATACAGTAGTTTAGGTTAAAAGAAATGACTTCGTTTGATAAATGGGTAATCTCCAAGTGGCCATAATGCGACTATAATTTTTTCGTATCCAAGTAGTGTGGACTGTGGCATTCCTGCCCATACAGAAAGTGTAAAATTACACAACCAAGTAAATGTTTTGTTTCCAAAAATGTGTCTCTGAGAGAGGATCTGAATTTTATTTGACTGTGGTGTTCCCTTTACGATTTTTACATAATTATGCCACCCTGTGCAGTTGTGAGGAATATGGATATCTCGAGCAATATTACTGTAATATATGCAAAACTATTTTGGTAAATGGTCAAAGAAATAACTGCAATCGACGGCAGCGTCACGTCACCTCCAGGAGTCAATGAAAATGCGTTTAATAAAAACAGCACACAAAACTAGTTACAATTCATTACTCGTGAATGAAAAAATAAATATTTCTACGTAACATTCATCCTAACGTAACATAAAAATGTTTTACTAACAGACATGTAATTGCTGCAAAATGTTCAGTGTGTAATCTTAATTGACATTTGAGAAGAGTTCATTGTGTGTTATTCATTACGTTTTGTTTTTTTTCCCCCCACGATAACGTCACTTTAATGGTTTGTGTTAATTCCGTGGCATATTTTTTTCTCCCCAAGCAAATTTACCATAAACCACACCAGTGTTGGAATTATTTGAAACAATCTCCTGCTGCATTTTATCACTTAGACTAGCTGGCTAGCACCATTACCGTTTTGTTGTGATTTTCTTTTTTAACTTTAGCTGAACTGCGGAGGTTGTGGATTTGATTCTGGCTCCAGCCTTCTTGTGTGGAGTTTGCATGTTCTCCCCATGCCTGAGTAGGTTTTGTCTGGATACTCCGGTTTCCTCCCACATTCTTAAAATTTTGTAACGGTAAATATATCAAATACTTCAAATTGCCCTTAGGTGTGTTTGTGAGTGTGAATGTTTGTTCGTTTATGTGTCCCTTGACTGGCTGGCAACCCTTTGATGATGTAACCCACCTACTGCCCGAAGATAGCCGAGATAGACTCCAGCGTGGTTGCTAACCCACTGAAGCAAAGCAACGAAGAAAATGGATGGATGTCCAAAATGCCTTTTTGATCTGCATTGTCATGTTTCAACTAATTTCAGCTGCCTTTGCGCGTCTTTATAAACAAATGTCAGCTATGTTGAGCTGTTAAACAAGTGCGAGTTGCATTGCTTCATTTTTAAACATTCAAGCTGCCTTTTTGTATTTTCAAGCAAATGCTAACTTGCGTAGTTATTTTTTAATTTTTTAGACAAACTAGCTACACAAACATTTCCCCCCCAATTTCCTCCGCCTTTTGTGTTTTTTTAAACAAATGCTAGCTGCACTATCTCATTTTTTGTAAACAAATGCTACTTGCATTGCCATGTGTTTTGAACACGTGTTTTTTTTTTTTTTGACAAATACTTGATTAGCTGTAAGTCACAAAGCTGTCTTGTTGCCTTAAAAATGATTACTTTTTTTGTTTGTTTCACAGTTGGTAGCTTTAAGAGGCTTTTTTTTCAAAAATTCTACATGAAATGCTGACATTTTCAGTGCTTTGTTTTTAAAAAACTAACTGCGTTCTGTTTTGAAATACTGTAAATCAGGGATGCCCAAACTTTTTTGCCTCGAGATGCGATTCCCAAATTTTTTACTTTTATATCCCAATTACCAGCGATGGACGGCAAATGGAACTCATCATTGGTAGAATAAATCAAGAGCTCCTATTTTTGCAGTGATATCGTGAAACAATGTTGCGTGATAGCACTGTTGAACACCATACGAATGACCACACAGTTGGGCTGTGCCACTCTCATACGTCATATAAGTTTGTAGTACTCATCGCTTCTTCTTTCAGGCAAGATAAACTCACTCATTGGGCAGTAACTATGGGATGAGTTTTCTTTTTTAGATGCTAAATACAGATGAATGCGCTTCCTTTATAATAGAAAAACATCCAAACGTGGGAGAGTCAGCCAATGTTTCAAAAGAAACGGTAGCAGAACAAGGGATGTATGACACCAACGACCTTGGGACGCTTTTACGTTGAAGTTCCTCCCAAATGCACGGTCGCGACAACGATCTGCTTGGTAATCATTTGCTCCAAGCGTGAGCAGCTTGCGATGGTACCAACACAGCGTTGTTCTGAAATCACATTCACACGGCGTTGTGCCGAAATCACGTTCAACTGTCAATTCGCGGCGCAATAAAAACAAAATCAAGCGACAACTCACAACTGACTTTTTCGATCGACATTCTTTTTTTTAGGCTGAGTCCCCCCCATCTAAAGCGATGTCACGCAGATGACCAACAATAGACGGTTTTGAGCACCCCTGCTTTAAATGCTCTGTATCAGTGTTTTTAAAATCCAGAGTTCTCTAGTTGTATCATTCTTTTTTTTTCAAATGCTACTTGCGATGTTATTTTTTATTCCAGCTACTTGCACATTAGCATTTGGCACAGTTTTCTTCAAGGAGGCACCAGCATGGTTGTTAAGTCACACCTAGATCTGTTTCCGTCAGACACTGCATGGTCCGTATTGTCCTCAGCACCAAGAGAAGGTTCTGCCCACCATGTTGAAGAACAATTGATTGGGCTCGGCCAGGTACTGGCAGAGCTTTCTGTAGGCGAGTCTTCCCAAGGGCGCGTGAGGTCGCCCTTTGGACTGGTCCAGGCACTTCTCTCGTCCAGCCTCCAGGAGACAGTAGAAACCCTTGGTACTGTTATAGCGAAAGTTCTCCGGGCCGATGCGGGCCGGTAGCTCCAAAAAACGCTCGGCTCGTCTCAGCTCCGGGTAGGGGTCTCGGACCAGGGCGTCGCCGTCCACCACGTGGATCTGCTCTATGGGAAAGACCTCCAGCCAGCGGGCCAGGTGTCGGTGGTAGAGGCTCCTCTGGAGGGCCTTGTAATCCGGGTCCATTTGGCCCTCGCGTAGAAGAAGCTCCTCTAGAGGCCGGTAGGGTTTTTGACGAGCCAGGCGGTTGTGCAGGACCTGAGTGTAGTCAGACACCAGTCTCTCGGCCGGGTCGCGCACGATCAGAAGCAGGCGGACGCTTGGGTTCGTGGCCCTGACCCGAGATGGAACCTGAGGCGCGGCAAAGTATCCGGGGGTCTTTTCCAACGTCAGCTGGCCGGGCCCGGTGAATGGCATCTGGGAGAGGTACCAGGCCAGGCCCCGCTTGTAGTGATCTTCCACGTTGAAATAGTGCACCTGACGGCAGGGAGGGGGCGCTGGTTATGTTAGGACTTGTCAAACAAGTGAACGTTAGTAATGTTCTCACTTTTTTTTTTTTTTTTTTTAACAATGTAAGCTACATCAATGCATTTTCAACGAACGTGAGCTATCATGCCAATTTAATGAGTAAATACGTCACATTTTCATACAAAATATGTTTTTGAGCAAAATTCTTGCTGCACCAAAAAAAAATCCAAGTTCCGTTAAACCGCTAAAACATTTGTGGATAAGAGCTGGCTTGTTGCTCACAATTTCCACAAATGCTAGCTGCATTGTCAAGTCAATAAACGCTTGCTACAAAATCACAGTTTTAAAACTAATGTTAAGCTATACCATCACATTTTGTATGAATGTGTGTTGTCATATCCCCAAACGAAAATGCAAACAAAGGCCATTTGAAATAGATTGGTTAAATGCACATACATTTAGCAGATGAATTCAAAACACTGCATTTCATTAACTTTCAATTGGGCCAGTTTGACACAGAACATAACATTATGGTTAAAAAGTAACATTATATATTAATTCTCTAGTTTTATAACCATTGGAGTTACATAAAGATTGGAAGATGTGTGGGTTAGGATACACCAAATGCAAGATTGACTTGAATACAAGTTTGATATAAAACAAAACTGGACTAATAAAAAAAAAGAGCTTTTCCCTGAAGTGTTTTTCTTATGTTGTACCTCTGCCTTTGCCACTTCCACATCAGGGTGCAGGTTGAGCATCTCCAGCAGGGCTCTGGTTCCTCCTTTCCGCACGCCGATGATGATGGCATTGGGCAGCCTCTGCTCGCCGTTACCTTTGTTGTTGTAGAACGACGAGCCGACGTCATCAGGGGAGCTCGAATCCAGGGTTGAGCTAACGGACAAGAGCAGTACCGGCAGCGTCCACAGCATGGCGACACACACATCGGTCCGCTCAGGTAAACTGGAAGAAAAACCAAGACGCTCAAAGGCAAAGAAGGAATATCTAAATGAATATATTTATGCTTGCTGAACTGAGCTAAAGAAAAGTATGCTAGCCACATCGTTAAGAGATTTTCAAACCCTTATAGTCATTTTTTTAAGATGCTGGTTGTCATATGAACGACTTACCATGTTTTTAAAGTCTTTTTTTGAAATGCAAGGTGTCTTATTTTTCAACAAATGTTTCTCTGCTGCTTTGTTGACATTTTAAAACAAATACTAGTTGCCCCTCCCACACACACACACAAAAGTTGTAATTCTGTTTTTAAATTATTATACTTGAGATTGGTGTTTTTCACGTTTTCATACAATTGCTAGTTGGGCTATTTGAGTTAGAATTTTAAACGAATACTTGCTGTCATTTTTTTACAGGATACCAATAATATTCACCCTTTTTCAGCAATACCAAGATAATGCTTTGTCTATTACTTCGTTTGATAACTACATTATTTTTCTTGAACAACGAATCACGACTCACCTATTTGCTGGGTTTGGTCATGTGACATTCATAGATTTAGCTGGGATTGGTAATTTCCTACACCTTCATCAGAAATGTGACGTAATTTTCACCAACAGTGGGAAAACCGGTTAATGAAGGTATTAATGGTTCATAAAAAAAGTAATTGATATATATATATATATATATATATATATATATATATATATATATATATATATATATATATATATATATATATATATATATATATATATATATATATTTTTTTTTTTTTTTACTTTTTGTAACAGTAAAAAATGGCTAGGTAAATTTGCTTTAAAAATACTAGTGCATGGAGTCTAGACAGATCTTATGCTAAATGAGTGTGTAGTGACATTTTAACACAAACACTAGCTGTGCCGTCATATTTTTTTTCAAACAAACGCTAGTTGCCATGTCACATTTTAAACAAATACGCGTCATCTTTTTTTTCCAACTTCCTGTTTTTGTTGTTGTTATTTTATTATTAATTATCCCACAAGCATAGTTGAGATCTTCTCAGAAGAGGAACCTGTCTAGTTCCACAGATAATTGCGTCTTTTGGGAGCACGGCGCCCCATTGAAACCTTCTGGCCGGTCCCTGATGAGACGCCATTGGCGTCATTCATGTTGCAATATTTGCGCAGACAGTCTGTGTGTGTAGTGCAATGTCCTAGTGGATTACTTGCATTATCTACTGTCTTCCTCATCCAGCACCAACCTGGGAAGACAACCGATTTTGCAGGTAAATTCACTTTTTCGCTTTTACTCCAAAAATCACCTTTTTCTTCACTCAGCGGGGAGTCCTCGAAAGCACCGCAGCTCTCTGCTTCCACCCAAACAGATGTATCCCCCTTGAGCAAAATATCCCCCTCCTGTTCCTTGCGCTAGGAGAGCGTGCTAAGATCTGGGTCAACCGTATCAAAAGCCAAACAACGGCAATTCTTACTGTCGCTTTCATCTACACTCACACACAAAAACACACTCAGCAGTTTGTAGAAGTGCCATGAAACGGTTCATAACGTTGACGCAAGTGGAACAGTCATCTGTAACGAAATATAGTAGATTCTTCCTTCAGTTAATGCCCCAGAAATTACCATGGAGCTTGCTAAGCTTTTTTTTTTTTTTTGCTCACAAATAAGAATGCTAATTAACCACTTGCTATTATACATGAAAATATGTGTTACCATGTGTCCATCTGTTACCATGCTTGAAATCCTGACAATTTGAAGGAGTTAAGACAAAGTACAATACCTACTGTACGTGCAGATAGGGTGAAGACAGCGCTAAGTTGTGGCGTATAGCGTAAAACAGTTTCTAACCAAAAGATTTTTTTTTTCAGAATTTTTGGCTCCTGCACAGTGAGGCACTTGGACATTCAGCATGAGTCTTCCTTCTCACGATATGAAGTTAAGGGCCATAGGCGTCAGTGAGTGTCCGCCGCAATGTCCCCAATGAAATTAGCTGGCTAGCAAAACCTACGCTTCAGAATCTTACTCTTTGTCTGTAGGCATGGCCACAGCTAACCAAAACAGCAAAGACGCTCATGTAGCCAAACATAGCAAAGCTCTTAGGGTCTTTTTCTTTTTTTGAGGTCATCAGTTCCAGGGCGATAGGTGGCATCGAGTCACTGGTCGCGTGCTGGCTCGAGTCTGGAAGCACGAGCAGCTGACAGATGGAAAGAAGGAGGGGTTCCGGGGGGGGTTACTGTTGTGTCTGGTCAATATCATCATGGACCAGTGAGTTCAATATTGTCAGGGTCAGGGCTGCTTGTTTTTCTGGGTTAATTACTACACACGTGAGTGAAAATGTGATGGGATTGCTGAAGGTTTGCCTCCATCCTCAGGTGTGTTTGGACCAGTGCTGTTAAACTTTCCATGGAAACCGCTTCACGAGTGCCTCACTCGAGCAGCGCACCCCAGGGAGGAAGCTCAGGAAGGCAAAATAACACAAAGAGGAAGCCCAACTCCACTTCCATTTGGTGGTTCAGGTGTAGACAGAATCGTGCAAACCTTATACAGAACGTATTTGTTATTTTCAGCGCAACACATCAGAATTATACAGAATTGGAACAGTATGGGAGCAGATTACTATCGTCATAGTGAAAAAGATTATATGGGAAAATATAGATATTGCTCCTGTATGCATCCAACTATTTTCCCCTGAAAATAGAAAACAATGTATTCTAGAGATACTAAATTGTCCTCAGGTGTGATTGGGTGCGTGATTGGTCGTTCGTCTCTGTGTGCCCTGCGATTGGCTGGCAACCAGTTCAGCTGCCCAAAGCCAGCTGAGATAGGCGCCAGCAAGCCTGCGACCCCTGTGGGGATAAGCGTCTATAGAAAATGGATGGATGGATGTATTCTAGAGGTGTCCAAAATTTAAAGCTTAATTGACACCAAATTCATTATGAAATTATGTGACAACTTTTATATATACTTGTACTTATATAACAACAGTTTGTGACTTTTTGGGGTAGATTTACAATGTAAGATTACAACCACTCGTCAAAATTGTTCTGTTGGAAATTTCTGATTGAAATATCGTAACATTGAGTTTTATAAAATGTTTTAATGGTTTTAAGATAATGACATCTTTAAAATATGATGTATGCACTCTTGTTATTTAAAAAAATGTTGTAAGACATGACTTTCCTCATGAAACTACATCTTTTTTACTGTTAAAACTAATTCTTGTTGTTTTGTAATGGTTGTTTGATTTTTCTAAATGTATTAAATCCTTTCCATCTTCTAGTTTAAACAAAGGGGACCTCTTGGTCATATGAGTTCAATTTGTCTTCTCACCTTTTGTCCATGCAGGCAGATGCTAAAATCATGTGCAACGACCACCGTGCATTGACGTAGATCTGCGCTCTACACTTGACTTCTACTGTCTGCGTCACGCATAAAATCACCCTTGGAATGAACCTTGAACTATAGCCAAATGCTGACAGAAATCCTATTCTGCTCTCGTGTCCTTGAACTAAACACCGTAATCCAGAGGTGAGTGCGTTGTCTGTGTGTGAGTGTGTGTGCACTCCACGAGATTTGACACGTATGCACTCTCATAAATAAAGAGCATTTATTATTCAGGCCCGCTACTCCAACTAATGTGCCTTAATGCCCCCCCCTCCCACCTTTTGCATGTAAGGTGCCAGTAATGCATACATACATTATAAAAATTAGAATCACAAAAAAATTGTAATGATTTTTCAAAGGACACCCTTAAAAAGGTTCTCCTGTTATCTACAGTATGGTCGTATTTGATCATCCGTCCATTCATCCATTTTGTATATCCTCACGAGGGTCACAGGCTTGCTGGTGCCTATCCCAGCTGGCTTTTGGTATTAGGCGGGGGACGCCCTGGCCTGGTTGCCAGTCAATTGCAGGACATCATATTTTATCAAGAAAAAAACAACATTTACGCAGCTCAAGATTATTTTTTTTTTAAAGAAAAAACCCCAAAGATGTTTTGTTTGATAGAAAAGTTATTACTGTATCACCGTATGAAAAATAAAATATATTTTTTAAATATGTAGTTTTAATAACATACTAATGTCAAAGTTTCACGAGGAAAGAAAGAAAGGAGTTTTGGTATTGTTTGTTTCCAAATTTTTGTCATATTTGTTAAAAATGTCAGTATGACCAGCCGTCTCTTTTGTCATCGTGTGCCTACTAGATTTTTAAGGAACCACCACGCATGGAGAAAACCAATCCGACACAGAAGGCATTACTGACCTGGTCGAAATCACGGCTATTTGAATGAATATATGGAAAATTATCCATGTCCACAAAAAATCTTTAATAAACTCATCCTTCAACCAAATTTGTGCTGTCAAGAGATTAAAAACTGAGATAAATTACGATGTGTAATTTATTAATGTATTCAATCTTGTTTTTAACACACCTTAATATTTCTGATAAAAACCCTCAAAAGGAGTGGTTTTTTTTAAATTTTAGATATATTTTTTATTGTGATAGAGCAAACAATTGAACCAAGATAAAAGTGGCTTCTGTTACTTATTTACTTTACAGTTACAATCACCATTTACCTTCTGCTGTATTTGAGACTAGACCTAAGATCTGGTGGATGTAGCCTTTAGTTTTGAACGTCAAAAGCAGGTGTTTGTGAGTTTTGATTGGCTAAATGCTTTGCAATGGTGAGCTGCATTAGGATCTTTGTTGTCAACTTCAGCACTGGCTGCTGTCAAAGCTGGGTGCTTTGCATTTATGTGGTAGGCTAAACTTGTGCTGCATCTGTGCTGAGCAACTTCTTTCTTACAAAAAATGCATATCAGCTTACTGTTCGAGATACAAGAAAAAATTATATTAATGCAATTAAAAAAATAACCAATGACTACTTAATTGATCTCAAATAACCTGTTAATCTGACACCTGTAATAAATTAAGCAATTAAGAAGTAACTTTTATACAAAATCTAACTTGTCTGGAAAGAAGTCTTTTAACGAGGGCTTTTGTCATAAAAGACAATGTCAAGAAAAGAATTTTCTTCAAAGTGGGACCAAATTTTCACATTATAAAATTAAAAAAATAAATAAAAATAATAGTAAAAGTTTTGATTCAGGGCTAAACAAATAAACTTGACTTGACTAACAATAAAGATTACACTATCGGAAAAAAAACCTGTCAATTTATCTTTCGGTTTCTAAAATAGTGCCTTTATTTCACAACCAATTTAACTCTGTTGCTGTTGCTAACCAATACAGCAGCAGCACCAGAGGGACGCTCAGTGTTACAGTTTTCTCCTGTTAGGAGAAAAAAAAATGTTCACCTTATTTGTGACATGAAACCAATTGTCCAAGGGCTGCCACGATACAGCAAAAATTTTGACGTGAGCACAGCATATTACTACTATATTTAAAAAGCTGAAGTTGACATTTACTAATGGGGAAAATCCCACAAAACTGTATTCACATTAAAACAGCTCATGGAATCAGATACAAGAGATCAACATAGAGAGAACTCAAACGCTACCAAAACATTTGGATCGGCTCTAAGTAAACATACACTATGAAACATTTTGTCATTTTCATAAAGCAAAGTGAGCTTAAAGGTCTTACCTGACTCTTCTTGGGTGTGCTCTTCTGCTCGTTGTCTCGTTTGCTTTTTGCTTCGCGCCTCGCCTCTTGTCACTACAATAAGTGTGTGTGTGTGCGTGTGTGCGTGTGCGCTCACGAGTGGCAAATGGAACGACTTTGCTTTGTGCCGCCACTGACACCGACTTGCTGAGCGTGTGATGCTGCAACTGGCTGGGAGGCAGGGAATGTGTGTGTGTTTGTGTATGTGTAAGTGTGTGCGTAATCTCACACACATATACACACGCCTAGGGGAAACACCCCCTTTTCTTTCCTCCGTTCCACCGCCCGTCTTTCATTTCTGTCACATCAGCTCAGTTTTTTTTCATTCGCGCCACCACCCCCAAGTTGATTCCCAGTTTTTACCCCTTTTCATCATACACACACGCACACACCCTCCTCTTCCTCCTCCAGTCTTCTAGGGCGAGTCCCTTCCATCATAAATAAGTTAGAGAGCATCGGAACAAAAAAACACAAAGCCACACAAAAAAATAATGGCTTCTCGACTCAGTCACCGTTTTTAAAATTGGCCTCATATGAAGAAAAATTGAGTGCAAAACAACACCTCAAATCTGCCAAACTATTTGTGTAAAAAAAAAAGAGTTACAGCCCGGTGAGAATAAGATTGATCCTTTTGATTATAACTCCAAAATGTGTGTTTGGCACATGTTTCCTGAGGTGACATGGAAGAGAAAAAACAAACTTGGTGTTCCCCCAAGTGTATTTCAAGGAATTTGTTTTAAAAGTAAAAATTGTGTTGATGTACTTCCAGTACAGTTCCAGACCCAGCAATCGGGCAGGTTTTATATTTTCATCAAATTCAAAGCCAAATAAAACTCTGCTGCTACTCTCCATTTTTTGTTGCTTTTCTTTAAATGCCAGGTGAATTTTAAAAAGAAAATCGTGACTTGAAACAGTATTAGTACAAAATCTTTAGTCTTCTGCGAGAAAGCAAAAAATGTCAGGATAAAGCATATACTCTAAAACAATGGTTCTCAAATGGGGGTACGGGTACCCCTGGGGGTACTTAAAGGAACTTCAGGGGTACTCAAGATTTTCAATAAAACAAACAAACGAACATTGAAAAATACGTTGGAAATAATGATAGAATTAATTAACCCTTTCCGGCTCAAATTAAGTTTCTTTTTTTTTCAAACTTCTAAAAAAAATGCCTCAATCAATAATAATGCGGAATACCTAAGGGACTCTTATATTATTGTTGCAGATTTGCAACGCCTGCCTGGAGAGGGTTCGTTCCAGGAAAATATAAGTTGCTTCGATGCATTTTATGTGCAGTGGGTTATTCAATGATTTAATTATTTTAAAAATCCAGATTGTCCCCCATACTAAAGGTTCGACCCAACTTGTCATGTGTCACTTCTCGGTTCAGCGTGTCCTTCACCTACTGCCCGAAGTCAGCTGGGATAGGCACCAGCAAGCCTGTGATCCTTGTGGCTATATAAAATGGATGGATGGATGGATGGATGGATGGATTGATGGATGAGCACAAAAGGCACCAACCCAATATTTGGGTCCATTTTTACCCAACTTTCTGGGTTGTTTTTTCAAAAAGAACCCAATTTTTCACGTTATTTTGTCCAACAAAAGCAAAAATTTTTAAGTGCGAATAACCCATAACCTTGGTCCAAATTGATCCAAATACTCGGCCAGTCCCTTCTCTTATCCCCCATAGTTGGTTTATTTTCAACCAAACATTTTAGAGTGTAGAACGTCTGAAATCTAAACGGGGTTCTTCAGGTGCTATTTAAAAGGTCACAAATGTACGCTGACTGACTTTTGACATGAGTCTGAATATGATTAATCATGAACTCTGCTACACATCCCACTTACCGTATTTTCCACACTATAAGGTGCACCTAAAAGCCTTAATTTTTTTTAAAAGCTGATGGTGCGCCTTATAATCAGGTGCGCCTTATATAAGGATCAATATTGAGATTGGGATTGGTAGATGGGGAATGAAGTGATAAAGTAAGCTTTACCTGTTTCTTTTGTGTGTTTATAGTTGAACAAAGTTGCTCATATTGACATTGAGTTATTATGCTATTGAGAGTTTAGAGTTATTATTTGAGTTATTATTGTTATTACTTTGAGTATTCCTTTATTGTGATTGAAAAAGTTTTAAAATATGTCATTAATTGAGGGTGCGCTTTATAATCCGGTGCGCCTTATAGTGCGGAAAATACACACTAGAATGCCCAGAGTATTCTGGGCCCTGCTCTGAGCATTCTAGTATTGTGGATAGTTTTTAAACGATTTCTGTTGGTTTCTTTGCTTTTATCACCAAATCTTTGCACTCAAACTTGGGTGTGTAGACTTTTATAACCACGGTAATGACAGTCTCATGAATGAGTGGCATTTGATGGGTCCCCCATTGTGCTGGAAGCGATTGTGCTCAATATGTATGTTACGCGGCACCTCAAAAGCACAAAGCCCTCCACCAGCTGAAACGCAGCAATGTACGACGTTTCTATCCGGGTCGCTGAGAAGGTTTTCTTTCCAAAATAAAACGCAAACCCCCCCGTTGAGTTTCTCAGCGGGTGGTGTTTGGGAGGGTTCACTCGCCCTGAGACCCCCGGGGGACAGTCTAGCGTCCCCCTTTCTTCCCTTTTCCCTCTCTTGAGTCAGAAAATGTCTTCTCTCGCTTCCTGCTTCTCGGTCTTTGACGACATGTTGGCACACCTCGTATGTCCTTGCACAACAAAACAATTTGGTGCTGGCTTGGACCCCCACAGGGCAACGCAAGGGGGGGTGTTGCTGCAAAAGAAGCGTGGGTAATTTGCTCCAAACCGGCAGCCTCTTTTACTTCTTCTGCTTTTTACCCTGGGCAGCTGAGCGCAAGGAGATAAAGACACAATGAAATGGTGCAAAATACTCACACTGGCTTATTACACGCTTGTCAAGGGAGTTTTCTTGCAGCCTTTGCTGACGCTCACTCGGTTTGCTGTCTGTTTATATTTGCTTTTCATGGCAATTCATTGATATCATATTTTGGGCCATCTTCAAAATGACTGGTATTGTCCTCGGGCTATTTTGAGGACTTTCTCATAGTGAAAACCTGATAACGCTACCGGGATAAAAATGAATAAAGCAGACCTCAAAGTCTGTTTATTTTAGCAACATGAAACACGGTCGGCTTGTTTATCATGAGTAGACCCACCAAACGCTGATGAAGCCACAACCAAAAAGATGCAAGACATTTGCTATTTTGAGAAGTAATCTGGATGTTTTGATGATTTCCTGGTAGGCCAGCTTGTGACATGAGCGCCTTAGGGTTGCTATTCTGAAATAGACTGAACAGGAATTTCCTATGGGCCTCGGATCAATCACAAAACACTGCATTACCTCTTATAGTGAGGGTGTCACCAAGGGGGCGGAAGCGCATGAGTGAAGAGTGGTTAGCATGTCTGCCTCATAGTTTGGAATTCCAAGTTCAATTTCAGCTCGCTCCAGCCTTCACGTATGGAGTTTGCATGTTCTCCCTGTGCCCACGTAAGCTCTCTTGGCGCATTCCGCCTTCCTCCTACATTCCAAAAACATGCATGGCAGATGTATTGGCCACTCTAAATGGTCTTAAACTGTGATTGGGTGAATGAATGGTTGTTCGTCCCTATGTGCCCTGCAATTGGCTGGCAACTAGCTCAGGGTGTTCCCTGCTTGCTGCCGGTATAAAACTGGGATAGGCATCAGCAAGCCAGGGACCCTAGTGAGTATGAGCGGCTACTAAAATGGATGGATGGAAGGGTGTCACCAAGTCACAATAATTTACTACCAAATATAGCAGTAAACAACCACAAAAACTTAGCGCCAGTATGTTAAGTAGTAGAATATAAGTGGTGTAAACAGGTTTCAAATAAAAACGCTAACAGGAAATGTTGTGTTAACTGCCTAAATGTTTCTGACTTGACAGTCTTTAATACATCTACCTTGTTTAGTGTAAAGTGTCATCATGCTTTGTAGACTTGCCTATTAATGCCTATTTGTCTTAACATTTTTATTTTTGAACAAATACAATGTGAATATAAGTGGAGGACATGCCATGATATTTCACAGTTACACTAAAAAGGATAAACATGTATATGTTCATTAAAATGACATTTCTATCAAGAGGAGATCCCCCCAAAAAAGTCATGTCTGAAAACACAAATCCTGTACTTTGGTACAGTACATACATGTGCACATACACATATTCATAGCGATTTTAAAATTGTAAAAACATAAACAAAAACATCCTACTGCCTTCTGGAAACACCGTTAGTGGGTGATGTGCTCTGGGGTTTCCAGTCAAAATGGTGCCATGAGTGTGAGCAGCAGGTCAGGTGTGAAAATTGGGTTAATAATTTAGCGTATGATGTGCTACCACCAGAAGAAAAGGGAGCCACTGGAGAATGAAAAGATAGCCTCTCCAGTGGAATACACTTAAAAAAAAAAAAAAAATATATATATATATATATATATATATATATATATATATATATATATATATATATATATATATATATATATATATATATATATATATATATATATATATATATATATATATCGTGTGTATTTTTGTGCCTCCTTCAGACATTTATCCACTTTTACCCTGACTAAAAATAACTTAAAACTCAAACACAACCCTGGCGTGAAAACGTAATTTAAAATCCTATCACTGGTCTGAAAGCCCAACCCAAATTTGAAACTTTATTCATTATTGGGAACTAACTTGAAACAACTTGTTAACTTGAAACAACAAATTCAAGCACCGTAATGGGTTTTTAAGCTGTACATTCTAACACTAACCCTACATTCTAACCCTAACAATAAATTTCGCTTTAATTTCGAATTTAATAATGCAGATAGAACTCCCAAAATAACGTAATGATGTACAGTAATTGAAAAAAAGGAAACCTGGAGTTTCGAAGGCGAACCGGAAGTAGTTGTTGTTATTATTTTATTTAAATCTCTTTCCGGGTTATGTAACGACAAACATGAGATGCCTTTAGCAGTGAGACTTCCCGTGCGTTTTTGCGGGTATGATGGTTTTTTTTGTATGAAATTTGTTTGATATCAAATACAGATGTATTAGTCAACCAAGACGTTCATTAATGGCTATGTTGTTAGGCAAGAAGACTGCGACGCCGGAACGCGGTAGCCTGACTTCGCTAATAAGCTAGCCTACACTAATAGGCAGAACTCGAAACTGGATCTCGTTTTTCCCTCTTCCCTAAATCATGTCGTGTTTTGTTTTGTTTGACTAGACACGTTAGGTGGACTTGTGGAACTGACGGCAATCCCCAATGAATTACACCGTGCCAAAGCGTTACTTTTGATCAAACTGCAGACAATGAATTGCATCTCTAGTGATAACACAATGAAGCAGTACAGGTGGCATAAGTACACGTTTTTAATTCAGCGCAACTGAATTCATAAAGGCATACAATAGAACATTTTTTTAAAGTAGAACCTTATTGAAAAACAGCTAAACTTATCGTGAAATCATTTTTTAAAAATATTCAATCACTTCAATTTTATTGATAAGATGGCTATGGGATAATTATGTTTCGAGTAGTCCTTTACAGTATCCCCACAAAATATGCCATAGATTCTACTCACTAAAAATGCTGATAATTAAAGCGAACGTATTTAGCTAGTTTAAGCAGTGTAAAAGCTTAGGTTTTTTTCTATAATTAATTTGATAACTATTTTTTATGTACAATTACGACCTTGAAGAACCCATTAAGCCACTTGCTCTTGACTGAAAATGATATCACACTCAGATAGCAACCAATCACTGCTCAGCTTGTAGATGTAACATGAGCCAACATAGAAAGCAGGTGAGCTGTGATTGGTGCGTTCACATTATCTATTTTGTACTATTATACTATCATATTTTTGATGGAATTAACTTTCCTTCAATGTAATAAAATTGCATTGTGGTGATTAAATCTTGTCATTTACACCTGGTCTCCTAGGTAACAGGAGTGAATGGGTTCTGGAAGACAATGGACCACATGACTGCGAATAAAAGTCAGGCCTGGGCAAGCCAGATGGACTGGTCAGCAATGCCCACACAGAATCCCCTCCTTAACACACTTTCGGGTCGGGACCCATCACTGCACTATGGCCATCCGCATGCGCCCGGCGACAACTTCCTACGCACATTGGCGTCCATGTCGCACAGCCACGTGTCCCCCGCCTCGCTTTTCGCCAGCGCCACCTTTGACCCGCCGCAGATGATGGATGGCCGAGAAAAGCTCGGACCGCTGCAGGCCGGCCATCAATCCCAAATTGCGCCGCCTTCTTGCACTCCACCGTCCTGCGCACCAGCCCCTTGCGTGCCACCCTCCTGCACATCGTCCTCTTTTCAGTCGCCCTCATCTCTGGGGTCTTTTCAGAGCGCCAGCGAGGTGCCTCCTGCTCATACCCAAACTTTGTCGGCGCCATCTGTGGCTCCTCAGTGGATAGACTCATTGACCTGTCAAGGTAATATGGCACTTTTTTGGATGTGTTTTACCTCCAAAAAGGTGTGGTTGGCACTAGCATTGCATATACATATTGACAAGGAAAATGTAGATGAGGAACTGGAGGAGGGACAGAAAGGTATACAAGAGGCTCTCCTAAGATATTTATTCGTCCTTTCGTGGATCAAACACGTGTGAATTTTGGTGTTAAAGTGATACTGTGTACGATTTAGCTACAAACAGCAGGAGTGTTTATTGCTGCATTTACCAAAATGCCCCTAAAGCTCCGGCAGGCGCATGCGAAGAATTACACATACTCCCAGGGACTATGTGTAATTTAGGGGCATTATGGTAAATGCAGCTATAAACAGTACAACTACTGCCCATCGCTATAACAAACATGGCGACCTCCGAAGAAGTACCACACCCTCATGTTATATAATTTAATAATAATTGGAGCTACGATTATATTTAAAACATGGTCGTTGAGAAAACATTTCTGCAAGTGTTTGAAATTTATCATAACAACTAAATACACAGTGGCACTTTAAGCCGCTGGAAAAAAAGGAACATGTACAAAAATGGGATTCAACCAACAATTATTTTAGTAATCGGTTAATCTGTTGATTTTGGCCATTAGTCAGTGAATCAGAATTTTTAAAAAGTTGAAATTGTAGAACTTTTTATTCTTTTTAATTACTTGGTTGCTGGTCAGATCCAAAACAAATATGTTGAATCATTACTTAATTGAAAATAAATGTTAACAAATGTTTTATTTTGACTCAAAAATAATCATAACCAGTCTGCTTCCATACCACACTAAAAGAAGTAGCCAAGAAGCTGAAATTCTAGGTATTTGGACAATTTCAAATTAATAAACAAATTATTAAAAATCATAATTTTGTAACTTATTGTTAGAATCATTATAAATGTAAAAAATATACAGGTACATACATTCATACTTACATACGTACACACATTCAGTGTATTTTTTTTCCCGCTTCAGTGACTTCTTTACTATTGGGCTACTGGAACAGATTGAAATGAAAAAACTTGGACCTCAACCAATTTAATTAATTTTGTCCCCTGCAGCCTTGACTGACTCTGTTCATCCTGACAAAGAAGCCGCTGTTCCAACACCGGTGAGGAAAATGATGGCACATTGTAACATTATTATTATTATCGTTGTTGTTGTTGATATTGCAGCTCTCATTCTGGAGCTCATTTGCCTTCCATAATGAAATCATTAAAATTCCTTCCCTCGTTCCTTCTTTTTTTTTATTTTAGGGATTAACAAAACGTTCTATGGTTCTACATCAGCGTTCTCTTTTACTTAAACAGTTGGCGGAATTGGACAAACTGGTGAGTGTTTTGTATTTGTATGTGTGTGGAGGATTTGGATTGTGGAGTTAACTGAAATTGAATTTGAATGCAGTAAGGTAGAATGCAATTTTCAAATTGCAAAGTCTGCTATTTTTAGGCCTTATTTGCTATAGTAATTTATTCAAGTTGTCCCTGTTGCATTTAAAAGGCAGGTCAAAAGTCATAGTCAACTGTTCAGTGCAGTAGATAAATAAACCCTTTCATGTTAGGTCATGGTTTATATGACTGAATTATATTGTAAACCTACCCAATGAAAGCATAACCTGTTTGTGACATGGATCTTGATATTGTGTTTTTAATACAGATTAATGATCCTATTGTGTTAACAAGTAAAGATGGCCTTAAAAAATTACTACCTAATCACAAATATTTTTCAAAATTGTTTTCTCATTGAAATGACTCTTTATAAATTGGGCTAATTCCCCAACGTCTGTTTCTTTCATCCAGCTGGAATCGTTGCCTCCTGAGGACGACGTCTCCGTGAAGTCATCCCACTCTACCGCCCAGGCAAACATTCTTGATTTTGTGGCAAGTCGTGCACACAAGCGCGACTTGCAGACTGATGTTTCTGCATCTTTTCAGTCGCCTCAGTCCACGGGCCATTCGCCACGTCAAAGTGAGACTCCACACAAAAGCGAGGTAGGTTGGTCATTACGTGCACCTTATCCTTTCATGCCAGCCTTCAAATGTACGCTCTCCATTTGTCAGCCCGAATGGTACGCGTCGTCAGACAGCCCATCACCGGGATCACTGACCCAACCGCCGTCTCCATCGCAACCGCCGCCTCAATCGTCATCGCAACCGCCATCGCCCCTGCAACCACCTCAATCCAACGTCAAGCATCATGAAGACGACGACAACAACGACGACTTGACGGACAACTCAGTGTGTGCACAGGATGCAACTGAATCTGTAAGTTGACTTGTTGGACGTGTTTCTTGTACAACTGCTCCGCATCAACCGTTCGAATATCTCATTTAGCTACACTGGGAAAGAATTAGTGGCCAACAAAATGTGAAACAAAGATTTAGACATGTATGAAATCAAACCACATAAACATTGGCTAACAAAAAGTCGCAAGCATAATGCTAACACACAATGCAAAACCTCATAGACGGGCCAACGAAACTTTAATGTTGCAGGAGTTATTGTTCAATCAACTTCGATTCCAATAAATCAACTTCGATTTGTATATAAGCATTAGTAACTCATGCAGACTACGCATACAGCAGTACTCACAGGAATATATTCTTTAGCCTTTGTAAAAAATGCCTATTACTGCATTTGTTTTGCATTTAGTGAGTCTGTATTAGACTGATATGGATTTTTTTAAACTGATTCTGATATATCTGCTATTGGTCGGCATCACGGAAGCACTAAGATGCTGGTCTGCTATTGGTCGGTGTCACGGTTTCCAAAATGGCGGAATGTTAAAGCTTTGTTCGCCTGTGAGTGCTTAACAAAACATATTTCTTGTGCATTTTAGTGCTTAATTCAAACTTGAATTGGTCAGCCATGGGCCCAAGATTGCTAGTGATGTTAAAGAGAAAAGTAAGAAGATGATTTATATAGAAATGAAGCTGGAGATAATCAAGAAATAGAAAAAAGGCAAAGCTAGGCTACCCTCACTATGGAATATATGAAATCGTTTCTATATTTTTGATTTATGATGTTATTTAATTGTATACATGTATATTATTTATAAGAAGCACTCACTATACTATTTTGATACCAATTTTTAATATGTATGTACAATTTTTACGTTTTTAACTGGGGTTTTACACGCATTTGCTATTTAACTTGGGTTTGGATTGCCCGCCATACGGTAAATTCGCGTTACAATTCCAACCGCGGAACGGATTAATCTCGTAAACCGGGGGCCTACTGTACTTCCATTCATTTCAATGGGAAAAGTTGATCCAAGACTGATTTAAAACAAAAAAAATAATAATCTTTGGTTCAAGACAACCCCATGCACTTTTAACTGTAATGTTGTCATCTTTGCTTAGGAAAAACACTCTGACAAGTCATCCGATGAAGGCTCTGTTTTCTTACCGAGTGACGTCAGCGATGTGTCTGACGCACTATCAGACTACAGAGAAGATGTCATTCCCGCCTCACGCAGATCTCTTCGCAGCAACAAAAGCCCCTTCCTTGTGTCCCTTCGCACTGAGCCACAAGAAGCCAAAACGGAATGGAGCAGGTTGAAGAATGTGAAGGTTTGTTCAATGCATCTCATATTTTCATGTAGGGCTGAATAGTCATTCAAATTCATATAGACATTGCACAGTGTAATGTAAGTTACAAATCACACAGGTAGTGAATCCATGGTAAGGGGGACCCATGTTATGCCACACTGACCCTTGTTTGGGCAAGGAAAAACGAGATCCAATATTTTTATTCATCATGAGGGATCTATGAGCCGTGCTTAATCTGGTCCCTCACCTAGGTACCTGTTTGTCATGGTTGACCCTACCAGGGGCTTAAAGGGACAATGTTTAAGATTTAGACCCTTTTTCATTAAAAATGAATAAATTACAATTTTCAAAAACTTGCTAATAAATGTGTTCTTAACGACCAACAGTATGTTTTAAATATAATCGTAGGTGTAGTTATCATTAAATGATATTGCAAGGGGGGTGACACTCCTCCGAAGGCTGCCAAGGTCTGTTATAGCTCGGGACAATGCAACACCGCCTGCGGTCCGCACTGAAAAACAATCTAAATCCCACACATTGTCCTTTTAAAGCACCAGACAACGTAGTTTCTAGGATCATTGGGGCATGCAAACCCCTCCACCACAGTAAGGTGACGGCTCATGGAGGCTACAAACATGAATTAGAACGTATTTAGAAAGTAATCTTTGCATTCACTTAGTTGGGGGCTCTAAGCAAGTCACTTATGAGGCTTTTGATTGGCTTTTCCATTTAGGTACGCGCCATGAAAAAAGGCCAGATAAGCTGCAAGCGGGTTTATCGCCGGAACTACTGCTTGTTTTGCTCTAAGCTCGTCGTCAAGATGTCCAGGCACCTGGAGCACAGACACAGCCACAAGGAGGAGGTGTCCGCCGCCTTGCGCTTCCCAAAAGGCTCCCGAGAGAGACAGAAGATTTGGAACCAGCTCATCAACGAGGGCAACTATGTGCACAACAAGCAAGTGCTGAGTACCGGCGAGGGGCAGCTGGCACCGCGGAAAAGACCCCAGAAGACAGGCAAGGCGCAGAACTTCTTGCACTGCTTGTACTGTCGAGGCCTGTACGTAAAGAGGAACCTTGCGTGCCATATGAAGCGCTGCCCGGAACGGCAGAAGAAGAAAGACGATGAGCCCCGCATAGGGCAAGAGCGTGTGGAGACCCGCTGCGCCCTGGAGGCCATGGGAGACCTGGGCATCAGCGCCGGCTTCCGCGCCATCCTCTCGCAGATGATCTACGACGACGTGACGCGTCTCATCCTCAGCGAGCCCGTCTTGCTGGGCTACGGCGAGGACATGTTAGCGCAGTACGGCTCCAGCACCAAGCGGCAGGAGTACATTCGGCAGAACCTACGACAAATGGCTCGGCTGGTCCTGGAAGCCTGGAAGAGGACGCCGCTGAGGAGGCTGGAGGATTTCTTCATGCCTGACAGCTTCCCACACGTGGTGGCGGCCGTCAACGTCCTGGCCGGCTACGATTCGGCCGGCCAAACGTACAGCGCGCCCTCGCTGGCCATCAAACTGGGCTACTCCCTCCAGAAGGTGTGCCGCATTGTGCAGGAGAAGGCGCTCGAGCGCGGGGACTTCAACCTGGCTGAGTCGGCCAAGAACTTCCTGGTCGTCTACAGGAAACAGTGGGCCACAATGATCTCCTCCGGTGCTTTGTCAGTTCTGCGGAAAATCAAAAGGAAATCCAGGGAGAAAGTACCGGACATCCAGGACGCGAAGAGACTGAGCTTCCACGTGGAGAAAGTCCGCGGCCTCGCTGAGGAGAAACTGCGAGCGGAGCCTTCGGCCGAAACGTACGACGCTCTGGCCAGAGCAATTCTGGCCCGGATAATTCTGTTCAACAGGAGGCAAAGCAGTGAGGTGTCCAGCTTACCGCTCGCCGCCTTGAAGTCCGTCAAGAAGCCTGACCCGCAGGAGAACTTGGACTTATTAGTGAGCAAGCTGGAGGGGAGCATGTGCGGGGTCTTCAGCAGGATGGAGATCCGGTCCTCGTGCGGCCGTTTGGTCCCTATCCTGCTCAAACCGGCCTTCCTGTCCGCGCTGGAGCTCTTGGCGGGGGCCCGCGTGGCTTGCGGCGTCCCCGCCCAGAACGCCTTCCTGTTCGGACGCCCGCACGCTCTCTCCGCCTACCGCGGCTCTGTGTGCGTGCAGAATTTCGTCAAAGAAAGCGGCGCCAAGAAGCCTGACTTGCTGACAACGGCCAACATTCGCAAGCACCACGCCGACATGCTGCAGCTTATCAGCCTGGACCCCAAGGAGGCAGACCTCATCCTAGGGCCCAATAACCAAGTAAAGAGGCTTCGAGACAACATGGGCATGGAGCTTAAAGACATCGGAATCAACCCTGAAGGTGAGCTGTCGGATTTATGCAAAAATGGCATTGTGCCAAAGAACTAAAGAAACATGAGTTGAAGAACTTCATTTAAAACAAAGCAGAGCTTTGCTCCCATCTTGGCCCTAAGAACCATTTTTAAGTAAGTTCAGGAGGTTTCTCTTACTCAAAATTTAAGCTTTGTTGCCATCTCTCGGATGTTAGTGCCCTGGAACTACAGTATGTTGAAATGAGTGGAGAATTTTTTTTTTTTTTTTTAACTCACAATTTTTAAATGATACAATTCATAGATAAAGGCATAAACAGAAACATAAGAAAAAGACAAACAAAAAATAAATGAATTAAGTCATCGGTTTACTCTATTACTTCTCACCTGACATAATCAAATACTGAACTACCGTAATTGATTAGGCTCTGAAGTAACTTAGTACCTTATTTCCTAAATATAATTGAGTACTTTATGACCGAACTGCTTAAAGTGATGATTACTTTAGTGTTTAACTACTTTTTAATTGATCTTGTTAGAATTATAGTAGAGAAGTTAAGGTGTTTATCATTTTAATCATAATGTCTCATTTTCATTTATTGTAGAGGTTCCTAAGGGCTTTTTTTTTTTTTTTTTTTTTTTTTTTTTAAGATTTTGATGATTTAACATTTATTGTGTCTGGGGCATTCATGTATTCTCGTACTCATTTTAATTAAGTTTAAATGTTATTTCTTTTTTAAATCTATAATGGAGGATGCTCGTTGACACCAGCTTTAATTTCTCACATGCATTTATGTAGTTAAGAGCTCTTGCTCCAAAGTGTATCGGACAGGGAATTATTGTGTTGTGTGTTTATAGAATGAACACCCATAATGATCTTCCAGGCCTAAACGCAACGTCATTACATTGTGGAGGATCGGGCTCAGTTGCATCATGGGAGCACCGTGAGACCTTTAGTGGATTGTCTTCTGCGCACGTGACCAGTTCCACTAAGCCACAGCGGCAGTCAAAAGGTGAGAAAGTTAGAGTCTGATCATTTTGCCTGGTCCTGGCAAATGTTGTTATAATTTGGGTCCGGTTTTGGACTTTATTGCATTTTGACTGATATTTTTTTCCAAATGCAGTTGGCACCCCAATCAGCAAGCAGAAATGGAGCGACTGCGAGGTTGCCGCCGTGGAGAGACATATGATGACCTTAATCCGAGACCACAAGGTGCCGCAGAAGCTCGATTGTCTGCGCTGTCTGGACGCCGAGCCGCGAGCCCTGAGCACGCGCTCCTGGAAAGGCGTCAAGGACTATGTCAGGAACCGGATCACAGCCCTCAAAAGACAAGCCAACCCCTCAAAGCACTGATGACCGTTTAGTATTTTCACACTCCTATCCTTTGTTTCTATCTGTAAATTTTGATTTTTTTTTTTTTAAATAAATATTTACAATTGTTAATTATTGTGTCATTTTCATTTTTATGCTAACTTTCAATGCTTTGAAATATCCATTCTGAGATCTGGGTAAAAAAATTTCAGTCCAACTGAGCCTACCTGGAAGGTGTTTGTAATTCCGTTTTCTTACTGGGTGGGAAAAAGGTACCTGGAACAAATGATAAAAACATGATTAGAGCATTGTTATATAAGATACTATACAGCTGTTAAAATTGTTTATGTAAGGCATATTGGTAAACACACCAAGATCACTTGAGGCTTTTTTAATAGTTCAGTGTTAGCCATCTCAGCTAAATAACTTAATGGTGTAAATTGACCGTGTCACCAGCACTTTACACAAAGCGGCTATAGGAGATGAATGGCCATTTAGTGGTATTCTCTGCATACAACAACTGACAATGCGTACTGTTTTAAGTATTGTGTTTAAAGCATGTGTGGGAGCAGTAAAACAATAGCTGGGTATGGAACACTCCACTGTAATACTTAAATTTGAATAAAATAATGCATACTTTTAGTGCCATGGGGGAAAGACTGAGTAATCCTGTCAACATTGTGTTCATAAAACCTGGCTTTTTATGATACCCGATGGCGAATGATAGTCAAACCAACCTTTTTTTTCAATACAGCCCATAATTAGATAATTTTAGAATCAAGCAATGACTATAACTATCACTGCTCGTAGCTAAATTACATTTTGATTAGACTGTTAGCTTTACCATTTCTATCATCAGTAATTGTTATTATTGCAGAAGGAATTCCGGAAACGCTTCGCTGTGAAGTTGTCTAGCTTGGATGCTGGTCTTGGCAGGCGCACCTTGGTTGCTCTTGTTCTACCTCCAAGCAGTCAGCTACGAGAGACGCAATCAGCGCTCTTCATCATTTTTTAAAAATTGAAATCGAACGTAGTTTTGTCCGATTTCCTCTTGGAGGTTTGCTTTGCCACCGGAGGTGAACGGAATACACACACACAATGGCAGCCACTTCCGCCCCCAGCAAAAGGTACGACAACATTTACTAGCGTATAACAGACAAGTGTTCCTTCGCAATTATCGCATTTTGATAATTTGGTCATTATTTGCAGTTATCACCCCAAGAAATCGTATCACACGTAAATATAAAGCATTCTTATTTTTATTATTATTATTTAGCGAACTCATTTACCATATATTTAGGTTCCGCCTCCGATGAACATTCGGCGAATCATAGACAGCGATGTTTGGCCGATGGACGTCCCTGCAGCCAATCAGAGCCCGCTGTGGGCGAGCCACTGCAGCTCATCCACAGTTTCCGAGCAGGGAGTCCTCTGCAGTCCTCTACCCGGTTTCCAGCATCTCAATTTGGGCTCGCCTTCCAAGCAGACGTCGCCGTTTTTTCCACCCTGGACCTCTGTTCGCAGTCACGAGGCAGGATCTGGGGCTGTCATCACACCCCCGTACTCAGATGCACCTCAGCAGGTTGATGACAAGTTTTAAGTTCTGTACATCGTTTCCTTACTAAAATAACGATGAATTATAACAGTAGATATAATCTAGTTATTATTCTGAAATAAAGTGCTATGAAACATCCCAATAATTTTTTTTATCCACTGAACAGACATCTCCAAATTCAGAGTCTCGATATGGATTGGACCCAGCGCTACTTCCCAGTGCGGTAAGTTTTTGCAGTATTTGCTTGATATTTTAGAAGTGGCGCTTATATGCTAACTCCTCCGTAACTGGGTTTAGGTCAAAGAGATGGCGGATGACAGGACCGAGTGGGAGGGGAAGGTTTTTGTCTCAGAGTCTTTTACTCCTCCGCCTCCCCTTCCCACCACTTCCTGCATCATGGAGGATGGAGGTAATAATGTGAACCTCGACCGTTTCATTCCAAAGTTGTCTTTCAGATATTTTAATGGGATCCTGTCAAATTTGGAGATTAAAATGGAACAAAATGAGATTAAAATAGTTAATCTGTGTTTTTGATGATGTCATCGTCCATTCAGGCGGCGCCAGCCCGCGCGCCATCCGTTCCACCACATACTGCTTCCCCCAGGATGGTCCAACCGCCCTGCTGGCCCGTTTGCCCCTGGCCATGCTAGTCACACCCCTGGCCCAAGAGAACCCACTGGAGGTGAGATTTTAAATCTTTAAATCTTTAAAAACGAGAGATTAATTAAGATCTGTTATTAATTAATCTCTTTTTATTCTCACTTAAAGAATTTGGAGAAAAACACTCAACCCTCATTTTATATATATATATATATATATATATATATATATATATATATATATATATATATATATATATATATATATATATATATATATATATATATATATACACAGTATATATATGTGTATGTATGTATGTATGTATAAAACAAAAAAGTGGGTTTATTTGTGCACTTTCATCAACCAAATTTTTAACCATTTACCTTCTGCTGGATGTGAGATTGGCCTCAAGCGATGGGTGCAATCTTTAGTTTCAACCATCATGAAGAATGGTGCTGTTTTATTTTGTCAATCGCCAATTAATTAAAAAAAAACCCAACTTAAATTATAGTATCATCTATTTGAGTGTAGTTTGGCAAAGAGATTTGCTATGGCTTGCTCTATTAGTGTCACATCTGAGTACTGTACTTTGCATATATGTTAGACTAAAATTGTTCTCCCTGTACCCCTTTGGTCCTGAATTTTAAGCACATTTACTAGATATGCATTGCTTTGTTCAATCATTTAATTGCATACTAGTGGGTCAGCAGTGACACTAGTAGCAAGCTGGTGAGCCATAAATCTTACTCCAGAAACGCAATATTAATCATAATACTGAGTTTCAACTAGTAAACATTGTTGCCCAAACTGTTTTTTCTTTCAATTCCCCTTTAAATATGAAATCTGTGTATAAACATAAATGCGGAAGGGGGTTTCCATAGACGCAGCTTCATTGATTTCCTCAATTTCCAGAAGCGTCTGCCGGAGGTCGAGGAGGACACGTGCGTGTCAGGATGTCGCTGGTGCGGCGCGTCCATGTGCGTCGCCATGAGCTGGCAGGACTGTGGCCAGAGGTTCCGATGCCCTTTTTGTGACAAACTGACTGAAGGTAAAACACAGCCAAAAATGTTCAACTATTGGTCCAAACTATTGTTATATGTTTGCAAGCCAAGATTTGATCTTTTTACATTTTTAATCCCACTAACCCAGCAGCATATGTGATGATCCTTTAGAAACCAAATTTGGGCTTGCTACACAAAGTCCATAAGCTGCTCTCGTGAGTGAAGTATCGATGTAATTTGGTGGAGAAATCAACTCGATTTCCTCAGAACTGTCGCTGCCTATCTGTCCTTTTCAGTGCCGTGGCAACAATACCAGCCCACAGATGGGGTCGATGGAGTCCGGCTAGATCGGAGACAGAGACCCGAACTCCACATGGGTTCCTATGAAGTCCTCCATCCCCTGAAGGTTTCTTTTGCGTCCTCTTTACTTGATGCTTAAAGGGACCGTAACATGATATTTAAATAATTTCCACAGTCTAACATGTGCACCTAGAATACATTTGGCACATGGCCGATTTAATTTCTTATTAAATATGAGTTTTAGGGAACCAATATTTATGAGCAGGAAGTAAAACGGCTCGTTTGCAGGGACGCACGTAGCTGCCCCGACCCCTTCATGATGCAGAGCTCAATGCCGACCAGCCCAAACGTGCATTCATCAATAATGTTGAGCGCTCATCCTCACGAGAGTCACGAATGATGGAGACTATTCTAACAACGTTAATAACAGGGCCAAAAACAGGCATTTTGTTGACATTAAAATGCACAGCATTAATATACCGCTCTCAAAAACTCAAATCAGTCCTTGGGGGTTACCCAGTATTCAAAATATTAGTTCCGTCTGCGCTTGAATTATTTACTACTATTGGGAATTATCCTTCTTATGCTCCCAAACACACATTTTGGCCATTTAAGCATTTTCTACTTATACCTACAATTACACTTAAAAAATACTGTTGGTCATTAAGAACAAATTTTTTTGCAAATTTTTTGAAATGATCATAATTTAATTTATTCCATTTTAATGTAAAACAGTCAAAATCTTACACATTGTCCCTTTAAAAAGTCGTGCCTGAAAAAACAGAAATTCACCACATTATTTTGAAGTTGTGATATTGGTATCCTTTTTTTTGCCACAAATCTGTTGTGTCACCCTACCGGAATATTTAAAAAAGCTCAGGCTCCTAAGTTGTAGCTTGTTCCTCACGAGGAGACACACCAAAAAACAAACCTTCGTAAAACAATGATGGAAATTTTGCGTCAAAGCCATTATTTTAGGGCCATTTTTAAAATAATTTCCCACCATTTTAATTATTTTTTGATTAAATGACAGATGCATGACTTTAAATGATAAATACCGTAATTCCACAAATATAAGACACACCTGTGTATAGGACACACCCTAACTTTGGGGTCAAATTCTGGTATTTTCTATGTTACCGTGTGGAGGATGCACCAAGAGATTGGAGACAGTGTAAAAACTATAGCAAAACACGTTGGATCTCATCTTTTGCAAATTTCTTCATATTTTTTTGTGTTCATAATCATAAGTTATATATTTGCTGCACGTGTGTGTCTGAGATTTCCCACATTATGAGCGGTCTGTGAATGTCTTGCCATTGCAACATTGAATACACTTGACGCAGTTGTTTTTCCTTTCCCTCGCGACGCAGCTCGAGTTCATTTTGCGTCTTCTCTAACCAGTGCACACAGCTCCATACCTTGCATTACGGTAATTCTTGTAAGTTAGAATACGGCCGATATAATAGTGCACATCCGTGAGTCAAAACTCGCTGACGAATCAACCGTCCTCGAATAGTGTTGAATGAAAATAAAAGTTTAAAAAATGGGACTTATATTTGGAGAATTACGGTAATGCGTTTTTGTCATTCCATGTGGGCGCAGAATACTACCGGCTTCATGATTTGCCTTAAAACAATAAAACCCCTTTTAACTCAACACCACGTGGTCGGATCTTGCTAAAGACAAGATGACTTAATTTTCTGTGCACACAACAGGGTGAAGCAGCAGCACTGCTTCTGGCCATTGACGTTTCTGCGGCGGCGCTAAGAGGCGGCCATTTGGAGTTTGTGACACAAGAAATAAACACCCTGCTTGCCTCACTAAACAGGTAAAACATGCACACAAACACACACATCAACACTATCATGCAAACACACACATTAACCAGCAGTTTGCCGCAGAGACGTCCGATTGGGTCTGCTTACGTACGACAGCAGAATCCAGCTGTATGACCTCAGCCCCGCACTGTCTCGCCCGCACATGCTGGTCATGGCGGACACATCGGCTGAGTTGCAACTTCCTGTCAGGGAGGGGCTCGTACTCCCCCTAAAGGACTGCATGGACAGTGTTGCCAGGTAAAAACAAAACAAAAACCCCAAAAAGTAAAGAATCACAAAAAAAGGCTTTGATGGGAGACAACTTTTTACTAATACTATTAATAGTACTTTCAAATTCTATTTTGCTAAAATCTGGTAGGTTGAAGGTGTGTAGTTGAACATCTTCCCTGTTTTGTAGTACTGTCCATAATGAGAGTTGATCACATGCTAATGTGCTAACATTTGTTTGGTGCTGTGTAGCGTTTTGCAACACATTCCCCGATTGAGTCCGGAGGGTGATGACTCGGCGAGCATCCCAGTGGAGCTGCCAGTCAAAGCGGGACTCGCCGTCCTCCAGACGCTGGCCTGTCCCGGCAAGCTGCTTGTCTTCCACTCGGCACCGCTGGTAGAGACGGAACAAACCTCCACCGGGTTCTTCGGGACCAGCAAGCCAAAAGTACGGCAAGAACCCAATTGATTTTTAGGCTGGAGTCAAGATGGCCTATTAACGCTACGGGGCTTGTCATCGCTTCCCTGCTCAGTCCATTTTTCAGCCGCCGGAGGGAGCCATTTCATTGGCTGAGGCGTGTGTCCGTCAGGGCTGCGGCGTTCACCTGTTTGTCCTGTCCCCCCAAGACGTGGGCGGGGCTTGGCCAGGCCATGTTCCTTATCTCACGGGTGGTGCACTGTACACCTACGACCACCTGCAGGTACCGCAAAGCCACTGATCAAATGTGAACAAGCTAAAAGTTGGTAAGCTAACATATCGCGAGATGGCCTGCATTCAAGTGCTGTTGGGTAAACTAAAAAAAAAACACATATTAGCTGATGCTAGGCTAAGATGTGTGTTCATTTTCAGGGAGATTTGGACCGGGAGCGCTTTAGCCGTAATTTAAAGCACATCGTGGCGGCAGAAGTTGGCTACAAGGCAGAGCTTAGCTTGTTTGTTAGCAAAGGTGAGATGTGTAATCTCTATCCCACACAGTCCCTTACAAAATACCCACAATTCATTGCTGCTGACAGGCATGCGTGTGTCCGGCTGCTACGGACTTTTCGTGCCCAGGACGAACACTACCCGGGTCGCTATGGCAACGCTGGACTGTCGGACAACGCTGGCAGTGGAGTTGGCGCATGACGGCAACGCTCTGGATGAGACGCGAGGCGTCGCCATACAAGTATGGTACACATGTGGTAGTTTTTTATTTGTTTATTTTTTTTTGTCGAAAAGGGATGGCTTTCTTGAAGTTCCATGAAGTGCATTCAAAGTTTGCTTGGTTTCAAAGTAAAGCTGGACTGTGTTGTTTTAATAACTTTTGATCAGATACTGACATGCTAACAGTTGACATGTTAAGCAACCTGAGTATAAAATGCACGAAGTAAGGGAGTTCATTGAGGATCTTGCTTCTCACGTAACTTAATTCTTTCGCTCTTCTGTATATCGGTAGGCAGTCCTGGTCTACAACACACCACTTGGAGAGCTGCGATCCAGGGTGCACACATTGATGCTGCGCTGCTCACGCCACCTGCAGGACACTTTCCGCCAGTACCAGGCGCAGACGCTGCTAGCGTTCTACTGCAAGAAGAGTAAGAACAAGGCATACTAGCAGGGCTAAACAAAAGACGGACTGGGCGGGCCAGCTGTTTGACAAATTAATTGGCTGGCTCATATTTTGAAAATAAGCTCAAATCGGCCATGTTTTTTTATCTTTTTTTCAACAAATTTCAACATAACAAAATAATTTTCAACCCCCCCTCCAAAAAAAAAATCTTATCGGTTGTTAAATTCACCTAATGGTAAAGGACAAGGTTCTAAATCTGCATTGGTCTCAAAAACGTCCATATTGTCAGTAACAATAACACCTTACACTTTATATTGTCCAAATCAGGGGCTCTCAAACTTATTGGACCCCTTTTTGGAGAGCAAATTTTTCAAAGACCCCCAATGTTTGCCAAAACAAAAAGAAAAAAAAAATCATTCAAGCCAAAAATAAAAGCCTTTTTTGTTCACCAACATATTCTATTTGACAACATGTATATAAGTTACTTTTCAGGTATACTGAAGTTTCCAAAATAAATATTGCAAAATGCACGCTCCCTCATTACAAACTGGGTCGATTTTTCCCAAACTTGTTGCTGACGATTGACTGGCAACCAGTTCAGGGTGTCTCCCGCCGACTGCCCGAAGCCAGCTGAGATAGGCGCCAGCAAGCCTGCGACCCCTGTGGGGACAAGCGGCTCTAGAACATGGACGGATGGATGGATAAATCATCAGGCTCTTTGATGATCATGTTGACAAATTTCAAAAGGATTACATTTAAAAAATATATATTAAACTTGTTGATTGCTTTATTGAACGGTCGTGAATAAATTCACAATTTAATATAAAATAAAATGTAATTTTATATATATATATTTAAAAAAATATATATTTTTGTTAATAACCCAAATTATTTCACCGCACACACCTACACGCACACACACACATTCAGGCCATTGGTAAACCACTGGTCATAAATACAGTTTGTCTCTTTTCAGTGTATTGCGCAGCTTTGGAGCGCCCCCTGCAGGACCTTCGTGAAGAGCTCCAAAAGGACCTGACAGAGGCTTTGGCATCCTACCGCCGTCACGGTTGCTCTGCATTGACCTTGGCGTCATCCGGTCAGCTGGTTCTGCCCCGGGGACTGCGAGCACTGCCCGTCTACGTCAACAGTCTGAGGAAGAGTGACGTGCTGCTGCCCGGCCTGCGCACCTCTGTGCACCGACGGCTGGGGCTGCGCTGCCGAACGCTTGGCTTGGACGCCGCAGCCTGTGCCATGCACTTCTATCCCATGCTGATCCCTCTGGTACATGCAATACCCCCTTCGGGGAAAAAAAAAAAAAAAAAAAAAAAAAAAAAAAAAAAAAAATATATATATATATATATATATATATATATATATATATATATATATATATATGTGTGTGTGTGTGTGTGTGTGTGTGTGTGTGTGTGTATTTTTTTAACATAAAATTTAAAGCCGTTAGTAAGCAGTTTTAATTTATTGTTGTTGTTGAATTATAATTACTGTTAGTAAAGTTAAATTGAGCATACATTATTGTTTTAGTCTATGATGCAAAATATGCTTAGCAAATAGTGATTTGAAGTCTGGCTATTTGAATGTGATTTGCACAGGATCTCTGGTGGCACTTTTGAAAAAAAAAAAAAAAAAGGGAAAAATCAAAAACGCTTAATTTTATCGCTTTCAGTCACTGTCGAATTCCGGAAATGTGAGGAAAGAAGAGGAAGAAGGGGTTCTACGCTGTTCCGCATCAAGTCTGCGGCCGAGCGGGATGTATTTGCTGCACGCGCCTCACAACCTCCTGCTATGGGTGGGAGCCCACGTCCCAGCGTGCGTCTTGGTGGAGCTCTTCAACGTGGGATGCTTTGCATCCTTAACCTCAGGAGAGGTAACCTATTTTGTCCCTTCTCCAACATCATACATCTAACCCTTGTTTTCTCTAAAGTAAACCACTTTTTGCCGAACATTTGCTACTTTAGAGTTGAATACATTTTTATGAAAATTTTCACGTGCTGTTAGATCCCGGAGAGTATATTTAGAATCACCAATCTCTCGATTATATATGGTCCAAATTATTATCTTGATTCGTTATCTTGATTCACTGACGTACCAACCACTAGAACAGAAGACGCAAGCCTAGTTATTTGATCACTTTTTGTAAACAACAATTTCCTGTAATGCTGTAAAATATCCTAGTAATCTCATCGCCATCATTCGTCTTGATATTTGTTTGCTTTCATTCAGTCATTTAGTCATTTGCAATTTTTAATGTTTAATGCATTGACAGCCTTTTTTCTTTTTGAAATGTCCGGCTGAATTTGAATGTACCACATTAGCAGCTAACACTAACAAATTTTACTGTACCATATATGCAAGTTTAATTGATTAGTGTTTTCTTGGCATCCATAATCAGTGACTGAATAACATTTTATAAAGGGAGTATGTGTAATTTTCTGCATGAGCATGCTTTAGGGGCATTACGGTAAATGCAGCAATAAGCACTCCTTCTGATGTCTGTAGCTATACTGGGCATGGCGTTTTCCACCCCCCACATAATATCATTTCATGATATCTCGACCTGCGAATATATTTAAAACATACTGTTGGTCGATAAGAACACTTTTTTTTTAATTTATCATAATTTATTTTATTCCTTTTTAATGAAAAACGGTCTAAATCTTACACAGTGTGTTTTGATTATTGGTAGAGATGTGACATGTTGGCAATAAAAATTGAGTCACAAAGAAGAGCTAAGCTAGCTGGTAGCAACCATTGCTGCAATTTCAAAATAAAAGCTAACTACTTTTTTTTTTTTTTTTTTAATTGACGTATCTGTATATTCTGGCCGAAAACCAAAAATGCATTTTTTTAAAGATTTTCTTTTTCTGCCAGTGCTGCTAATTTAAAAAATATATAAATATTCCTGCCAGATGAATTTGTGGCTGTAATGGAATGCAATTGCAATTGGCTGGCAACCAATTGAGGGTATCCCCCACCTACAGCCAGAAGTCAGCTGGGATAGGCACCAGCAAGCCTGTGACCTGTGAGGATAAGCGGCTCTAGAAAATGGACGGATGAATAAATGGATTCCAAACCAAAAGTTCTTTTGGAAATTCCCTGGAGCCTTCCTTAGATTCAGTACTGTTTGGCCAGTGTTGATTATCTCCTCTACGGTGTTGTTCATCCAGACCAAGCTGCCGGTTTTGGACACCCCCTTGTCGATTGCCCTTCGAAACCTTCTCAACATGCTTGACTCGGAGGTCCCATGCTTCCGCCAGGTAAGCCCACAACGCAACACTTTACTATTTCGCAGAAGATTGTTGGAACATTCGCTTGGCTGTTCACACAGCTCCACCTGGTGAAGCAGGGTGATGCCGGCGAGGAACTCATGCAGTACCACCTGGTGGAAGATAAGAGTCCCAACGGCGGCGCGTCCTATGCCGACTTTCTCTACCACTTGCATGTTAACTCTGTGCGCCTGCTGCACTGACGCTCAAACACACTCTTTAAGCCTTTATTTAACGACTCTTGTCTTTATTTATTTAACTGTCACACGTTTGTGTTGATAAACACAGAGGGAAGATTTTGGAGAACAGGTCCGACTCGAATTGATTTATCATTTCGTTGTTGTGCTTTAATTATTGTTCACAACCTGTTGGCACATAAACAGTTGTGATTTTTTTTCCCCCTTTGGTAGCTGTAATTCTGTGGTTGAGCGCAAGAGGTTGCCAAAAAGCTGCAGTAAAAATCCAGGAAGTGGTTGAAAGTGCTTTTCAAAGTAACATGCAACTGAGGTCAGGATGATAAAATCAAAAGTGGGTTAGTTTGAAATCTTGGTTTTAGTCCTGCGTAAATGAGGGTTGAGGTTTCAGATAAGGGTTTCAAGGCCAGTCTACCATTCTTTCATAACATCCTTGTCACCTTTCTTTCTTTGTCTGAATTGATATATTAGTTTTTACTTACTCCCAGTCGTCCTGCTGTCTTGCTTACATTCATGGCATCATTATTTTATGCATTCTCTACCCATCCTATCTTCCTATGCTTTCTTTTATACCATCTTTGATTCTTCCCTTCCATCATCTGTCCTACTTTACAAAACATCTGGTTTCAGCCCTCCCTCCTTTTTCTATGGATATAAGTTTCATTGCTTCATACATTTCTTGGGTCTCGTCCTGTTTTGATCTTTTCTGTTTGCAGGGAATAGACACCGTTGGCCTACTATTAGGGAAATATAGATAGATCCAATACCCTTTGAAATGCAATAAAAAAATAAAGTTGATAAACATTTAATATGTCAAATAAAATATTTTGGAACAAAACTACCAACACATGGCTCAAGACTGCACATGGATAGTTAAAAGCAATCCGTCAGAAATGAAACCTTATCATGGTTACGAATAAGCATGAATAAGCCTTGTTCGAAAACATGTTTCCTAAGTTAAAAAGTAAAGCAACGAGAACGAGGAAAAATACTCTTACGCTGACATATTTGAAGGTCGGAACCGGAAGTTTGCTTTCGATTCAAATTGTTATCTTGCCTACAGAGGGGCTGGTCGAGCGAGCTTGCTGTCAAACCGAGAGAGAGGGAGGGAGGGAGAGACCTTCCGTGCTCCGCTCGGTGTTTCCCCATTAAACCTCGCCCTCATTCGGCCTCGCGTCTTCCTCCCGTGCCGGACGACTTTATTTTTCAGTGGCTACTGGGCTGGCCCGTTGTGTTTTTCCTCCCCTTACCGGCCAACAGACGACTTTCTACCGGAGGCGGGGAGGCAAACAAGAAGACGGAGAATAAGAAGCTGGAAACATGGCTACGACAACCTGTACAAGATTCACGGACGAGTATCAGCTGTACGAGGAGCTTGGCAAGTGAGTGACAACCGGACACGGGCTTCGGGGCTCGGCGACTGAGGTCCCCGCCGGCGGCGTGTGGGCTGCGGGGACGACGGTCGCTGAGCTCCAGGGGCCATGCGTGGGCGTGCGTGTGAGGACGGGCGCGCGGTTGTTGGTGTGTGCGCGCGCGCACGGCAGCTTTTAGTGCGTGACAGGTATCAAAACGTCCGCGTTTTGGAAAATATGTCAACAGTTGTCGAATTTGGCGTGGCACTTTCGCTTCATGAAATTTTACTATCGCTGATAATTCGGAAGTTGTCATAATTTTGGTGGTAACCCCACCTCACTTATATGACTAATATAAGCGCTGTTTTTAATTGTACATATAATAACTATTGGAAATCGTCTTCTCAATTGTTTTTGAAAATTGGCAATTTTGTTCTCGAAATATACTTGGACTATATTTTTATAAATGCAGTGTGTATGAAAAACAAACTTAAAACTATACCACCTTTTTTGAAAATATTCTACCTCCCCAGTACTGTTTTTATAGAAAGTTTTTGGTTTTTATTTGTTGTCCTCAAAATATTTTTTTTCATATATCCCCCCTCCCTCAAACAAATACCATAATTTCATAGAAAATTCTACTTTTTTCTCAAAAATGTACTACCTGTTTTATAGAATATTAGACATTTTTCAAAAATCCCTCCAAAAATGTGATTTGTCAGAAAGTACGACCTTTTTTGTAGAACCCCCCCCCCCATTTAGAAAATAGCTTTTGATAGAATAAAAGAAGCTATTTCCTACCTTTTTGAAGACAGTATTTTAGTGCATAAAATATACCCCCTTTTATTGAATTTTTAAAAAGTAATTTCTTAAGAATATTTGCTTTACTGTAATCTGCCTTTTTTGGGGGCGGCACGACGGCAAACTGTTTAACATTTCCACCTCACATGGATAGGCTGTGGTTTTGATGCTGGCTCCGGCCTTCAGGCAAGCCGGCGACACGTGTGAGGACAAGTGGTTATGAAAATGAATGGCTGGATGGATCTGTTTTGTTTGGATATCATCACTTTTCTTAACTCCTTAAAATCCCCTTGGGTCAGTACATCTCAATTATATTTTGCAAAGCCCCTCAGGAAAAAGAAAAAAATTCCTGCCCCCCCACTTATTACGCCGATCATAAATAAAATGATTATCTATAAAAATTGTATACCTTTGTAACATTGACGAAAGGAAAAAGCAATATAAAAATTATTTCCACAACCGTTAATGACTTTTTTACAGCATTTATACAGGTTAAAGGGGTGTCTAAGCCAGGGGTGTAAAAAATAAAGCCTGTGGGCCGGCTCTGGTCTGCAAATGGGTTGTAATCCGGCCTGTGAGATGATTTTGTAAAGTATTAAACTGAACTGATTTTTTTTTTAATAAATGAAAAACTAAAAAATGCTTAACAAATTTGAAGTTTTTGTTTTAAAGTTATACAAATATATACCATGATTTAATTGGTCCAGCCCACTTGAAAATAGATTTTCCTCCATCAGGCCCGCAAGCTAAAATGAGTCCCAGGTCGAAGCAGAAAAAACACAAGTGCATCAGAGTGCCTAAAAAAAAGCCAATCCTTATTTTATTACAATTACACTTATCATGGAAAAAACAAATCCTTTCCCTGGGGTTATCTGCACCCCCCCCACCCCCCACCCCCCGGCATCAACTCACGTCCCCCCAGGGCAGCCCACCCCACTATTTGACAAACACGGCCTTTGGTAATATAGAAATTTGCCTTTCGCAAATAAGGTATTTAACAGAATTTGCGTATGTGCTCGTGTTTGTGTTTTTCTCCAGGGGTGCCTTTTCAGTGGTGCGTAGATGCGTGAAGCTCTGCACAGGACAGGAGTATGCGGCCAAAATCATCAACACCAAAAAGTTATCTGCCAGAGGTAAGGACTTCTCATCATGTGTTGTCAGCTTTACTACAGTATGTCAAGATATGGTGCTATGGTAATGATTACTCCTTCCAGCTTCATGATTTTACAGAAATTGTGTTTTTCATCACTTTTTGGTGATTTTTTTTTTTTCTTCTTTATGAGATTTTGGACTTGGATCATATTAGATCAAATACCTTTTTTTTTTATCAACTCCTAGTGTACTGTCATAATATGCAAATTAGAAACGTATTTGACTTTAGGTGGTGTTACCAAAACAAAGTGTCAATCAGCAATTTTTTATGCTTGTGTAAGGTTATTCCGTTCTTTCATAGTTTTGTCTAGCTTTTAAAATGACTGCGATGTGCGTTAACCTCTCTCATTAGTCAATACTGGCTTTAATCAAGTGGCCTTTTTCCACCTGCCAATAAAGAGCCTTTGTTAGTGTTGGCCGCCAAAGTTAGCAAACACCAGTACACCAGTAACCAACAAATGACGTATACCGGCTCACCTGACACTGGATTCACATCAAATAAAGAATACTTCTTTGACTTTCTTTTTTTTGCTCTCGTTGGACGCGAAGAGAGCCAGCTCAGGGAGTGTACTGGATCAATTTTTGGATCGTCCCACGTGGTGGGTTAGCGAGGCCAGAAGGCTGATTGGGACTGTGCCATCACCGCTGTGATATCACTACCACCCACCCCCTACCGCTGTGCCAGTGCAGCAAGCATCTTTTAATGGGATTTAATCCATCTCAGATTATCCCGTCGCTATTATCAGGAGGCTAACTGCTAATCTCAGGCGATCGGCTCCTTGAGGCCCCACGCGAGGTTATGCCATCGTTGCCGAGCTTTGATAAATATCGCCATGATTGATTTAAAACAAGCTAATTGAATCATCAAGAATCCCATTTATGTAACATGGCTTCATGATTGTGTACACGTGAGATTTGTTGTGCCGCTTTGCCAACTTCCTGAACAGTTTATCTGAGTTTTTATATTTTTGATTCTAAGGAATGATTTATTTGGATAAATATTTAAAAAAAACAAAACAAAAAACAAGCATACCTTTTACTCATTTGCTGCCAGTGCAGTAAAAACACGATGTAAAAAAAAAAAAAAACAAGCAGGAGTAATCATTAAGTAAAAAACATTGCATTAATTCAACTCTCCTCTGTGTTTTTTTTTTTTGTTTTTTCTGGTTAATTTTGATTTTTGTTATTCCTCTGTCAGACCACCAGAAGCTGGAGCGAGAGGCTCGCATCTGTCGCCTGCTCAAACATCCCAACATCGGTGAGAACGGACTTGTTTCCACACACGTTATGAGATAATAATTGTAACTGTGGATCAACAAATTGTATGCTTGTGTGGCTTTGCAGTTCGTCTTCATGACAGCATATCAGAGGAAGGCTTCCACTACCTGCTCTTTGACTTGTAAGTTGCATCTTTCCTCTTATGGGAGATAATGTTAAAAGGTTAACATTATTACATATACTCCATTACTGTCTCATTTCATTTACTTGTGTTTCCGCCTCAGTTTTGTCTCCTTTTAGCCTTCTCCTCATTTCTTTTTCTTCAATTTCTTCTACTTTCACCTCTTGTACCTAGTCAATTAGTTTCCTTACTATTGTCCTCTACCTTCTAGTTGCCTCGAAATCATGTCCTCTACTGTCTCCTCATTTCCTCTCTTCTTGTTTCCTGTCCTCATTTTTTCCTTTGTTTCATCTGTTTTTCATTACCTGTTTTCTCATTTCCTCTCCTATGTTTCTTCTATTCCTGTTTTCTCATTTATAGTCCTCTCATTTTCTCCACATTCTTCTATTTTTTCCTTCTGTTTTATCTTCTCACTTCACCTTCTCTTTTTTTATCATTTCCTCTTCCATCTTTTTCTCACATTTTCTTGTTCTCCCTTTTCTACATTTGTTTTCTCTTTATTTTTCTTATCTAATTTCTTCATGTTCCCCTTTTCATTTCTTCATCTCTTCCCATCTCTTCTGTTTTTGTTTGCCTTACAAATGTCATCTTATTTTCTAGTTTCTTTCCTACTTTCCTCTGATGTTTCATTCTCTCATTTATTTCCTCTTCTCATTTCCTCTCCTTGTTTCATTTTATCATTTCCTCATTTTTCCATCAATTTTCTCCTTAAAGTTTTTCTCATTTTTTTTCCTTCGGTTTTCATCTCATTTGATATTCTCTCATATCTTCTTCTTTATCTCCTCTCATTTGCTCAACTTTCCTTGTTCTCATTTCTGTACTTGTGCTTTCTCTTTATTTTTCTTGGTTTATTCTAGTTCTCCTCATTTTCATTTTGTTCTCATTTAGTGATCTCTGGTGTCTCATTCTCATTTCCTTTTCTCATTTAGAGATGGATTGTAAATGGATGGGGGAAACATTCAGATGGATGAATCTTCTCATATATTTTCTTTTTTGATGTTTTGTCATTTCCTCTTTCCGTTCTTCCTCTCAATCCTTGTCCCCTTTTTCCTGCTCTTTCCATTTTCTCTCATCCAGTTTCCACTTATTTCCTATCCTTTCATTCAGTCTTCTTATTTTCTTTTCCATTACATCTCTTCTATTTTCTGCTCTTCTTTTTTCCTTTGTTCTTCATCGTCACTCATTTCTTATCAATGTTTCCTCCTCTCCGCATTCCCTTGCAACTGTCCTCCACTCTTGTTTCCTCTCCTCCACTCTTCTTTTTCCTCTGCTCCCTCCTCATCTTTGCTACATAAACGATTACATAACTCTTTCCCATGTCCCCCCCAATACTCGTACCCACTCCCACGCCGTCCGCATCCATCTCTCTGTGTGATCCCCTTCTAGTTTCCATGGTAACTGTGTGGGTTGGAGAAGGGGATGAAGAAAAAAATCAGACACACTGTTCATGTGTGTGTTAATATGTGTGTATTAAAATATGCTTGTAATGCCATGCAGGGTGACCGGAGGTGAATTATTTGAGGACATCGTTGCCCGGGAGTACTACAGTGAGGCTGATGCCAGGTAGGAACGATGCCTTCCACACATCACTTTTTTTCCCCTGCTTCTTTACCCAGCAAACCTGTTGAGTGGATTAACTGCACCTGGACTGTGTGCATTATTGCCTCACTTGCTTCAAAATAATTTTTCATGAGTTTTAACAGAGTCCTTACCTAATGTAATGTAATGCCCTTAAGAAAAGCTACAGTCCTTGACGTTCTCTCAACATCAGGAGCTGCTGTCAACCACAGCTCACACCCAGACACTCAGTTTCATGTTACTCAACACTTAGATGTTTTTTTATGTTAAAATATTTTTACAACGTGAAAAGTGTATTTTCAAGGTTTGTCAGGTAAGCGCGGCAAGCTGTGTCTTGTATCACGCGAGCGCAGGGGGGGCGCATGGAGGCTCCACGTGGAAGGGTTGGAGCCAGAGGCGAACTCATGACCCCTGCACTGTGAGGTTGACATACTAGTCAGTCTGCCACTGTGCGGTTCCAGACTGATACAGGCATTTGATTATACAGTACATGGTAATAGTCTCTCATTGGTAAGATGGAGAAAGAGGGTAAAGCCTGTTTTTGTTCTAAGAAATGTTGCTTGCAGAATTATAGCACAATGCCAATGTTATTTGTTAGCATGCCAAAGGCCTTTGTATTGTTTGTTAGCATTAAGCTAGACACTATTATTCATATCGCAAGGCACTGCTGTAATTCCTTTACACCAAGTCCTACTTTCCTATTAGTCGGGGTGGCATCGTTTGATATATTAGGGCATAACAGAAAGAGCACACAAACGTGCAAATAATTGAGATTTTCAGCTAATGGCTGAGGATAGCTCCAACGGAAAAACAATTCAAAGATGAGTTTGTGAAGTGAAAAAAGGTGGGTGTTCCCTGTATTTTTATACAAGCCATGAAGAAATCAGCTTTACATCACATTTTGCCTTTTAATGTTTCTTTTCCTTCCGATTTCCCCAACACCTTTCTGTTTTAATCTGGAAAAAAAACCTGGACATTTCTCTAAGTTTAGGTTCGTTCCCTTGTTTTTTTCTACCCATGCTGCTTTATATATCTCCCTCCTACCATTAGGCGCTGACTCACAGGCAGACTCGACCCACTTGACAGTCGGTGGAGGTACGAGTGCGCGAATGTGACACTTAACCGTTCAAAGTCAGTGAAAGTGAAGAGTGCAAAAAGTCTGTAGAAAAAGATGGCTGCCAATTGCTGTTTATTGACTGACTCGCTTTTAGTTATCATTGCAAACATTGTAATCTGTATATTTGTTTCTGATAAGGTAAATCATGACAGAGAGAGAGAGAGAGAGCAGGGGTAAATGTGCACAGTTGATTAGTGCGCAGTCAACTTATTAAAGCCCACTTAGTGCCATTAGTCTGCTTCATTAGGTTTAATGAAGACAGACCACTCTTTCCAGTAAATATGTGTTTTATTGAGATTTGTCCCGCACCAGAGCCAGACAAGCAGCCTTACATTGCCTATACTTTATATTCAGATCTCTTATTGTAGTACAAGTTTCAACTTGGGCTGGAATGGGCTGGAAAGTCATTGCTTTCAGAGTCACGGTCTCATGATCTGAACTGCATACTGCACACAATCTTGCTCACCACATTCATCGTACAGAACTAAAGTAAAAAACAGTTTTTAGAATGAATCATTAAGATATTCTTGTTCTATTTGGCTTTTTGTGTATGATTTGAAGGAATAAATCGCTCGTGCATAGATGAGGAAATCATTTTAGAACGCCTTTACATTCAAGTAACCAATGGGCATATTGCAGTGACAATCTCACGGATGGCGGAAAGGGGGCGGTACACAGACGACTGACAGACCAGCAAAAAAATGTAAAATGCCCACATCTGCTAATATCCTAAAATGTTGATGCAGAGGTAACACAATAAAAACATAAAAAAAAGACAAATATCCAAAAACACATTTAAAATCTCTGATTGTAAACTCAAACAGGCTAACTCATGACAATGCGAACATCTGAAACTCGAACATCTGAAATCCCATAATCCCTTACGGCGAACATCACAAAACCCAAACACCTGAGCACCCAAACATTCAGAAACAAAAATGCTTGTACTCATGCAAGCATTAACAAACAAAAAAAAACATAACCAGCTTCTACAGCTTGTTATTGATCGAGTATATGTTCTTTTGTGTTTACTTTTTTTTTTTCCACCTTTTTGAATCAAATGTCATCTTTTAGTGTGGCAGCTGAGCACCCCCCAGCTTCCATCTTCTTAATGTCAGTCATCAAGGCCAGTTCCCTTCCCGCCACCCACCCTCTCCCTTGGAGACCAGCGGGAAGTGGGACTTTAATTAGCGGTGATAATTAGTCTGAATCACACACTGCACTCGCACAAACATACACACACACACATACACACACACACACACTCTCACACACACACACACACACACACTCAAGTCAAACCTATAACTGTTCTCCATCACACCTTGTCAGAATCTCTTCTCAATGTTTGACACACTTAAGTCTGCGCTAGGAGTTTTTATTTTTTTCTCCACTAGGGGGTACATTATTCTTGGAATTCTTATTTTCGAGCCATTTTGGCTGTGTTGCGTGAATATAGGTCAAATCTGCCCAACAGATGGCACTACTTCTCCCATTCTAAACATGCTGCGACATTTCACAACTTGTAACCCCTCTAAGTGTAAACAAAGTTATTTGGTTATTCATTCAGTTAGTTGACTGCCAAAGCTAGTAGTTTTGAAAAACAGTGGTTGCCAAGCAAAGCCAGCTGTTACTGTACATATTTAACAGTAATAACGTCATCATTCAAGACAAAAAAAAAACGAACCAGATGTAAATTTATAAAATTATATAGACTTTTAAAAAAAATATTATTTCATCAATAGAGATGGACTGAAATTTAAATGTTTGTCCGAAATCGAAATCTGAAAATGAGAAACTCTAGGTTGAATACTAAACACAGAATATACACCATACAAAAAAGCTATGGGTCCCAACAGGAATGTTTTGAGTCCCCAAAATTGCGCAATAAAAATGACAACGTAGTCCAACCCGTGGATTCCACTCACTGCGTTGCGTCTCCGCTCCGCTGCACTCCGCCACCGCGGCGACGCCGCACATCCTGCTTACTACATGCGTCTCCGCTCCACTGTGCCGCGCCTCATAGTCCGTAGTAGGTCAAACTGGCACTATTTAAAAAAAAAAAAGTTCTCTAGACTGCCATGAACTAACTAAGCTCCATTTATGGGAAGTTTGTGTGGATAACATTTCATTGCATGCTTCATTTACAATGACAGAGTACATACAGTATTCATTTGAATTTTTAAGTGAATTGATAGAATTGATATTTATTAAGTTTCGATTTGTAAGGACTATGTCTTTTCCCACAAAAACAACGTATGGACAACTGCTACTCTTTGATGCTAGCTGTAAATTGTATAACTTTCATAATTTGAAATACAATGAAACAAAAATGAAGTGCATATCTATCACTAAAAAAGGTAGAATAAGATACATTGCCTTTTCACAGGAAATTGTAGTTCCAAAATATGTGGAAAAACTGTTACCCAAATGAAAATAATATTTGTCACTACATTTATGACAAACAAGATATGAAAATAAGCTTTTTTAAGTGAGCAGCTAAATTAAGCGTATGGACATAGCATGAAACATGTACAACTGCGAACAAATCGGGAGCATTATCAGTCACAGTTGTAACATATTATTAGTATAGACAATACTTTCAGTCACTTTGTTGCCTGTTAGGACTGAAAGAGTAATAATAAAGACATGACTGAACGCTATTGCTTGTCGTTCTTGATCTATTTAGTGATCTATTTAGTATTTATTTGTGAAAATGCACTTTTAATGCTGACACAATCAGCAGATATGTGGCGTTCCAAACCCTTCGTTAGTGGCGTGGTGAAACGTTGCTCTCACATTCACCTGTAAAAATAGGAGGAGGTGGTCTTTGAAGGAACCCTCAAAAAAATGGTCAAAATCACACAAAGAGGGCCACTTCAGTCCAAAGTAGCAGACCCTGTGTTTTTCGGGCATGGCTTCTTCAGACTCTTTTGTTTAGTCATGGAAGACATACTCACATCATTTTGTGTTGCGAAATGAAACTGCCATTGAGGACTGATTCCAAATATCCATCCATCCATTTTCTACAGCTGCTTATCCTCACAAGGGTCGCATGCTTGCTGGTGCCTATCCCAGTGGGCAGGGGACACCCTCAACTGGTTACCAGCCATTTGCAGGGCACACAGTCGATCAACCATTCGCTCACCCAATCACGCCTAAGGACTAATCAGAATGTCCAAAACACCTGCTATGCTAGTTTTTGGAGTGTGGGAAGAATCCAGAGTGCCCTGAGAGAACCCACGCGGGCTCGGGGAGAACATGCAAACTTAACACAGGAAGGCCGGACTGAGGTGGATTTGTACCCGGGTCCCTGAATTGTGAGGCGGATACCCTAACCTCTCTCTCTCTCTCTCTCTCTCTCTCTCTCGCTCTCTCTCTCTCTCTCTCTATATATATATATATATATATATATATATATATATATATATATATATATATATATATATATATATGTGTATATATATATATGTGTGTGATATATATATATATATATATATATATATATATATATATATATATATACACACATATATAGATCGATAGATAGATAGATTGCAAGGCATTCTAGATAGAGAGAGGGAGCTTTTTTTTTTTTTTTTTTTTTTGCTAAAATCGTCCAAATCAAGTACCTCATATTGTTTATTATGATATGCCTTTTAAATAGGATGCATAAGAGCGGGGATGTGCAATGGGAACATTTCTAGACTGGTCCTTGTTAAAAATTGGAGATTGGTGCATGTTGTCACACACACACACACACACGTACAGCTCGCTCAGTCCTCCCACTCACTAGACACTCTGTGGGTGTGAATACTGCAGGCTGCGTGTCTCTGAGCGCCTGCTATTAGTCACATATTCTGCACATTACACTCGCTCATTGCACCTTGTCCACATGCGCACACACACACACAAGCACGCATACACGTATCTCTTTCCGTGTAGCACTGGAAAAATAGCCTGGCACCATTTCTCCGCGTCCTCTGTGAATCACTTTCATTCGATACATAAGCGTTCCATTTAGCTTGCGTCCTCAAATAGCTTCCTCTGCTCTAATAGATGCCGTACTTCAATGAATGGTAGCGTGTTGCCCACTTGAGCAACTAAACACCCAACTTTCAATGTAACAGATTTTTATTTTTTTTTTACCTCTAACTGGTACAGTTTGGTACAGTGTGCTACACATGGATGAAATAGGCTGCTTTTAACCATAAAAACTTTTTTTTTCTGTAGGTCTACTCTTGATTGATTTCAATTTATAAAAGAATTATATAGGGTGCCCCTGAGCCAAAATGAACACAGCCACAGACATAGCCTCTTGAGATTTTTTTGTGGGTCTCTATATATATATGCCCACCAAATTTCATGTTGCAAGGTGAAACTGGCTTTGGGGTCCGAATTTAAAATTGAATTCCAGACATTGGCTACTGAACAGAAAACCCAAATTGTAAAATTCTTGTGTCTTTTCTAACATGGGTTGTCGACTTTTTGTGTGTATATATGTGTGTGTGTGTGGGGGGGGGGGGGGGGGGGGGGTGTTCATTATAGACATACCAACCACATGTTATGATGCTTGGTGAAACTGGCTTTGTAGAAGAGATTTTCTAACAACTCACTCTCGTTTTGAGCTTGCTGTCATCAATTTGTCGGTAGACCTTTCGAAAGGACACAAGGGATTGGAATTTATGGCTCTCACCTTTACAATAATGTCAGTTTGTCCTCGACAATAAATTCTGCGGTAGGTAGACACACAGATCTAGATGGATCGATAGGCAGACAGTCCAAAAGACTGGATTCCATCTCAGGCGCAGCGTGCAGTAATCACATGCCTGGCCTAGCTTTAGTTTACACCCAGTATCACATCCACAACAGTTTGTGTGTATGTGTGCTGTGCGTGCGTGTGTGTGTGCATGCGTGTGTATATCAGTCTACATCTCGCACAGCTGGATTCACCCAGGCTATCTACAGACCTATATACGACATATACATCGTTGAGACATCGGCTTATTTTATCATAGGATGTCATTTTTAACAAGAGGGGCAGAAATGTGTTTGTGTTGTTTTCCATAAACAGTAATACCTGATTGAATGAATATATAGTAGGTATACAATGTTAATGACAAAGCTCAAAATACTTTTTTGCTGTTTTTGCATTTAGCCACTGCATCCAGCAGATTCTGGAGGCCGTACTTCACTGCCATCAAATGGGCGTTGTGCACCGCGACTTGAAGGTAAATAGCGCTAAGTCCATGGTGATTTTTCGGGAAATATTTGGTGCTGGACCCACCGGTATCTGTGTCCCCTTGTTGTTGGGTACGACAAGGACTGGGCAAATATGTATACTAAATACATTAACAACTAAAATGCATATGGACAATAGTTTACTTTAGTAATGAAATAATAAGTTACAAATTAATATGTAAATAAAAAGATTTCTAATTAAGTCCACTGCATATGTTTAGTAAAATACTGTAATAAATAAAATTCACAAATTAAAAACCTGTATTATTATTTTCCAAACGTTTAATTTTTTAAATCATTAAAAAAAATCATTATAAATAACTACCCCAGTTATTTATTAAAGAAAATAAACCAATAATGTGTATCTATAAATTGACTTTATTAATTAAATTGCAAAACAGCAGCAATTAATACCGCCCACTGAATAGACCCCCATCTCTAGTAAATAACCCCCTCCCACGCCTGTGACGATTTTTGACAATTTAGTCAAACAGAAGTAAAGAGTGACTTTTGATAGTCCCTCATTTGAGACAGTCCTATTCTTGTTGGGAGAAAAAAATGTCAGCCATGTCAAGAGAGAGACAGTAGGAGTGCCAAGTGGGGATAGAAGCCCATTATTAGCGTCTCTTCTGACAGAGAATAATGAGATGCGCTACATTATCTGGGCCACCAAGATTGAGCCTCTACAGCAACGGCACACCACGTCAGGCTGAAGGCGTATGGTCTGGGGGACAAAGTGAAATGTGTCAGCTCTTTAAATAGCATCCATCTTTGTGTTTTGTGTCTCCTATGTTCATGTGCAAACCCTCAAGCCAGAGAACCTGCTCCTGGCCAGCAAATGCAAGAACGCGGCAGTGAAGCTGGCCGACTTTGGCTTGGCCATTGAGGTGCAGGGGGACCAGCAGGCTTGGTTTGGTAGGTAGACAAAATAGATAAGGCAACAGCCTTAACGACACTGAAAAGGTACATTGCACATTATTCAACATTATACAGTGTAAATGTGCCTATATCTATATATAGCTCTATATCGTGGTTGAATAGGAATACAGTAAGCGTAATATCAATAGCAAAACAAACTCCTCTTTTAAGTGGTAGTGCACCCATGTGGAAGACACAGCAGCAACTGATACAAAAAACAGCACATTCTTCTAATTTTAGTTGCAAGGCACCATTTTGGGAAGAGTGAATGAAGTGTGTGGAATGTTGTTGCTAGCTTTGTACGGGTTTAACATCACAAAAAGCTGTACATGACGTTTTGCATTGTTTCCTTCTGTTTTTCTCCGCAGGCTTCGCTGGCACACCAGGGTACCTGTCCCCTGAGGTTCTGAGGAAGGAGGCATATGGCAAACCTGTGGACATCTGGGCCTGTGGTGAGGTCGACTTAACATGGATACTCTTGTTTACATGATAACACATCATCTTTTCGCGTACAATAAAGTGTGTGCGTGTGTCAGGGGTGATCCTGTACATCCTGCTGGTGGGTTACCCTCCTTTTTGGGATGAGGACCAGCACAAGCTGTACCAGCAGATCAAGGCCGGGGCCTACGATGTGAGAGCCCTTCCCCAAATTCCTCCTTTTGCTTCATTTGTTAATTCTCATTTTCTTTCTTTCACCTTGCTTCCTTTTTATTTCCTCATCTTATCACTGTTTTCCACTGCTGTGAAGGCCAACTTCAAAATAAAAGTAATACGGCCGCTGCGCTGAGGTCCATGTATTATTTGGTGTGTTTATTTTGAAGTTGGCCTTGGTACCACGCAGTTGGCGTGTAATATGATGTTGTTGGCTCTTCCTTGGCAGTGTGCATTCGGTGTAGTTACACTGAAGCTGACAGGGAGTGGATTTCTTTTTTTTTTTTTTTAAAGATAAATTTTGGGATATTTTATATCGTTTCTGAATCATAGAATATGAGAATCCTTATTCCTTTTTAAATTTATTTTTTTGGGAGGGGGGACACCTGGTAGGTACAGTAGATTCACAGGCAAGTAAATGGGTAGTTATGAAATTATATTGGAAGGTGCGTAGTTAAGTATGTAGGCAGGTTGGTAAGGAAGGCAATGAGTAGGGCATTAGTTGGGTTGGATATTAATTACTAGGTAATGGGTAGTCAGGCAAGCATGAAGGTGGGTGAGTAGGTAGATGGTAGCTGGGTAAGTTCTGTAAGTATGTTGGTAGGTAAGGTGGTAGGTTGGAAATTAGGTCATTTGAAAGTGGATGTACAGATACGAAAGAAGATGGGTGGGTTTGGTAGGGAGGTACATTACACATACAACAAAGGAAATGGGTTGGTAGGTCAATAAGTAAGTAGGAAAAGTGAATGGATGAGGTGGGTAGTTAGTAAAAGTCATTGAACCCCCCTCCCCCAATTTCCTCTCTGTGGCTTCCTCTCTTCTATTTCCTCTACTTTGTTGTTCTCATGTTTCCACTCACTTCCTCTGGTCTGGCTTCCTCTCCTTTCTCACTTCCCAGCTGTGTTTCTTTTTTTGGCGGCCTTTACGTAACTCAGCACTCTCATTCATATTTTAGGGGGTGGAAGCCTCCCCTCGGGCCACTTTTTTAACTGCGTGCCAACTACTTGAGCAGCATTACGTACAGACATCTAACCTGAACCCAGACACATTACTTAACATGAGATCACTTCTTCCAGTGCTAAAAAAAAAACCCAAAACAAGAAGTTGATGTAAAATGATTGTTTATTTTTCTCACATCTTCAACTCCCGTGCATCTGGTGGCCTTTTAGTTCCCTTCTCCAGAGTGGGACACCGTAACTCCAGAAGCCAAAAACCTGATCAACCAAATGCTGACCATCAACCCGGCCAAGAGGATCACTGCTCAGGAGGCCCTCAAGCACCCGTGGGTCTGCGTAAGTGTTGCATACAACATCGTGGGTCACGTCATCATCTTAAACCATGCTAGGCTGTAACTGTGTTATTTTTCTATAGCAACGGTCCACAGTGGCTTCCATGATGCACAGACAGGAAACGGTGGAGTGCCTGAAGAAGTTCAATGCCAGGAGAAAACTCAAGGTATGTCGGCTTTTAGCAAGACTTTTCTTTTTCTCTCTCTCTCTCTCTCTCTCTCTCTCTCTCTCTCTCTATTTATATATATATATATATATATATATATATATAATATATATATATATATATATATATATAATATGAACTGCGACTCCAAATCCATTGCATGTACATGACATTTGTTTTATAACGGTTTTAAAGAAGTATTAAGTATAAATCTCCTTGAACCGCTATTTGATGTTGTTTCCCACCCAGGGAGCCATCCTCACCACCATGCTGGTCTCTCGGAATTTCTCCGGTAAGTCACCTCCTCACACAAGTGAGTCACTGCCTTTTTCACTTGAAGAGCCGTGCATGAGCTCTACTTATACTAAGAAGCAGATTACACTTTGGCTTTGAGAGAATCATGTCACCATTTTGGAGGACAAACCCATATCTTGCCTCAATATTGTCGCTCGGAATGCGACAATGGCAAAATGTCGACATGCTCCTCAGCAAACATACGTTGACGCACAAGTGCTGTTTTTTTTTTTTTTATGTTCGTGTCAAACCGCTTCTGGTGACTCTTTCCCATACAGATGAGGGAAAAACATGTCTGTATTTAAACGTTTTATTGCTGTTAAATTTTGAATGAATATCATGTTGACTGAGATTTTTGCCTCCTTGTAACCTTCATTTTTACAGCTTGCTTGAATGGCTATGACTATGACTATGACTATGGCTATGACTATGGCTTCTGTCTCGTTATTTGTGTGGATATACAATATCTCACAATATGCTTATGCAATACCTTTAAATCATGTTTAATGGGGCAGCACTAAAGAAATGCCTTGGTTTTTGTGTTCTGGAAATTGTGGAAATTGTGGAAATTGTGGAAATATGGAAACCAAACCATATGAAATCCCAATCAATATTTCTCATAGGAAATAATTGAAACCTCATTCATCTGTTCCAGACATCCAATTATATTAACAAAACAGACATTTCATAGACCAGTAGTTTTTTCACTTGTTTTTTTTTTCCAATGGCCTACGCCTTGTGAAATATTTTTTTTTTCCGCTAAGTACCACCTACACAGAACGAATCATTTTTGAATGGGATAACAAAAAAGACTTACAACAGAGTGCTGTGCCATCTGTGTCTGATTTAGTAAAACTTGAAACTGCATTTTTTTTTTAGTATCATCACTAGATGTCTTTTATTCTGTCTGATTTTTGTCAAGATGTGTTACCTCGATGTTGCCGAACCTACTTGGGAGGGTTGTTATTGCTCGCTTTGAAAATGAAAGCAAGCATTAAAAAAAAATACTCGCCGCATGTTGAACCCTCATTACATAACTTACAAAATGTTACAGATAAGCACATATTGATTCCAGAAAATAACTTACAAGGGTCAAATGTTAGACACAAAAGAATTGCATGAAAGCCAAGGTTCTGATGTTGCCAGTGTCTGTGTAACAGTGTAAATTAAAAGTCAAGGCAAAATAACTCAACACAGCCATTCATGTCAAAATCACTGCAAAAGTGAATGTTTCTTTTTCTTTCTTCTTTTCCATATTTCACTGAATTCTCAACAATGGCAGCTCATGGCAAATTTAAGAAAATTGTGAGATACTGTATCTTTGCTAGAAGGCAAAATAGTAATGACATTTTTTTGTGGGGATTATTGTTGACTGCTCTGGTTTATAACAGCCAAATGTTCCGAAAATAAGACCCAGTATTTGTCTTGGTTTGGGTTATTCGTGTGCCACTTCTGCCTCTCTGCTTTTTTTCTTCTTCTTCGCTCTCGACCACGTTTCTCTTTGCCTTCCCCAGGAAGTGTCTCTCCTTCATACCTGTCAGGTGGCTCAGAGAGAGAGAATGAAAAATCTGTTTAAAAACAATACTTCTTTTCACAATTTAAAACCGTTCCGAAGTGCCTTATAAAGTCTGGTAGTAGACCCAAGCTAATGGCAAGTGCTGCATTGTTGCCATGATAACAGAACGGTGACGCTAGGACGTTGTGACTAGGCGAGTTGCCTCTAATTGAGTGTGCGGGTAAAAAAAAAAAAAAAAAAGGCCTGTAAAAAGAATAAGAGCATGTCAGGTAGCACTTCTGTGTTCTAGATCTGAGCATGAGGCACAATCATGTTGTGTTCTATGTAAAAAGAAAAAAAAAGTTTAAATGTAAAATATTGCCATTGCATAATTTACAACCAAAAGAATGTTGATCCGTAACACTGAAAAAATTGAATAAAGATTTGAACAGTTAAAAATGGATGCGATGGCTGCTTTCAAAAGAGAAGCTGCACTTCAATATGTCAAAATGACCGAAATGGAGTTAGCCCACTCGATTTCTCAGTAGCTCAACCTAGCCCAAATCTTTTTTTTTTCGTGAAGAAAGCTGGGCAACGTCTCGCTCTCTGAGAGTTTGAACCTGACAGACATTGTCTCATATGTCACTAACGTTGTCGCCAGCTTTGTGATGGGACGTTCAACTCCACTTTGTGATGGGACGTTCAACACTCTTTGCCCTCCCGCTTCCTGTCGTGCTCATTTCCTTCCTCGCCACATAATCCTCTCTTTCCCACCTGTGTGCGTGCGTGCCTGGTCGGGTGTGGACAGTGGGCAGCAGGCAGACCACCGCTCCGGCCTCTGTGGTTCCGGTCTCGGTCACCGCGGGTACCGCCGCGGGGCTGGTGGAACAAGGTAGCGCACGGCGGCACGACCCGTGGGCATGCCGCCTCCTTGCCTCCGCCCCTTTTACTCTGTGTCCTCTTTTATTTTTTTCCCTTCTCAGTCTCAGCATGGGAGCTCAGAGCATGATGGCTGACCATGTCGACCTTTGCATTTGCATTTTTAGCAGGCCTTCCATCTTGTTCATTTTAGTAGTCATTTTTGAACATTCCTCCGGTCATTCTTTTATTAATTAGATATTATTATAATTATACTTTAATAATGTGTTTGCCAGTTATATTATAGCTTTTTAGCTGTATTTTTATTTTACTCAAATAAATTCACAATTCTAATCAGATTTTTAAATGTATTCTTGTTTCTTATATGTTTAGTTTAATTTATTAGAAATATTTAATGTATTCTTATTTATGTGTTTAGATTTTTGTTTTTAAATTATGTATATAAATTATTTCCCTTTGACAAGGCGGCTCGGTGGAAGAGTGGTTAGCACTTCCGCTTCACAGTTCAGGGTCCCAAGTTCAAATCAATCTTGCCTGTGTTGAGTTTGCATGTTTTCTCGAGGCACTCCGGCTTCCTCCCCAAAAAACAGGTATATTTATTAAAAAAAATAGGTTACTTACAATGAATGCAAAATTTTACCCATAATCAATCATGTACATTTTTACCCAAGCATCCTCAACCATTTGATGCCAAGCTCTGCCTACGCTCTGCCCAAACGGCGTAGGCTTATATGGTGAAGTAAGAACCCGCCCAAAATGACTGCTGTAATGCAAAAAAGCCGACTTCCTGTTCATTGATACTTGCAGTATTACATGCGTCTTGCTATGATAGGAATATTTGCCCTATTTCATTTTTATCAATGAAACTGGTGTCCGGAGAAGAGTTTTTTTTCTAGCCTTTCAGAATTTCAGTACATTTTCACCCAGATACGCGTCATAAAAGCAATTATCATAACTATAAATACCATCAATTTCATGTTCAGCAGATTTTATTGATTCTTTTTATACCAAATCAGCCTCTCTAGTCTCAAAGTTTCGGAAAGCTTTGGATGGAAGGCCGGGCGGGCTACGTATCATCTCCTGACTTCATGTGTGCTAAAACCGTCATCCTCATCATTATCATTACACTTGCCTCACAGCATGGCTTGCACCCATGCAGAGTGCTTTCTCCTCCTCCTGTCCTCTATTTTCTCTTCCCTCCATCCTTGTCCCTTTTATATTCTATCACCTGTATCATTTCCTCTTCTTCTTCTCTTCTTTTCTCCCTCCATTATTATTCCTTTTCTCTTTTTCGCTCTCCTCTGGCTAACAAAAGGATGCTGGGTTTTAAGGAAGGAATTTCCCGGGAGATGGTGGGGGTGAATGCTGCATGGAATGGGTGGTGGAGGCATGATGTTGATGGTGAGGGAGGGACTGCAAAGGGGTTTGTGGTGCATGTCAGCACTGTTGAAGATGCGAGGCTGGGCTGGTTCTTACTAAGATGACAAATAAAGATCCCAGGGAGAGATACGGTATACAGTTGCCGTGGCGATATGCCATACATATAAACTTTGCATACTTTTTTTTGCGTCGAAATTAATGCACCGAGCCTCGACTTCTTTTCCACCTTTCCACATGTAATCAAAGTGTGACAGTCCTTTGTAGTTTCACTCAACATTATATAACTTTTTCTCACACTTCTTTGGCACTAGAACCTTCAATGACCGACTGTAGCTTGACCATCTTTGTTTTTGAACCAGAAAGACACCACCAGTGTAAACAAACGGCTGTATATAACAGTCCAGCGTACCAAAGCAGCGACTCTGTCCTTGTTTCCACGAAGCCCCGTCGGGACCCTCTCCACAGCAGCCCCCTCCCTGCTCGCCTCTTTGAGGTCCAATCAAACATTTATAGTGGGCTGCCTCCCCCTATCAGACTCACCAGGAGCCACCGTCTTGCATATTCACACTCACAAATAGAATCAGCGTCTACTCAGACGCGTGGCCTAGAAAAAGCTCCCCTACTTGCGCATACACATGTGGATCCCCTCTGATCCACGCCCATCCTCGCCTCTAGTGGTGCGAATGCTGAACTGATGATCTTTTTGTTTTTTGTTTTAATCTCTTCCTCCTGTCTTTCTTCTTGCTTCATGTGTAATTTGTGCAAAGGTAAGGAGAAAACCTTGGCTTCCCCAGGCCACACCTCTGCTGGTTTTTGTTTTTTTTTTCTCTGCAGCTTTTGCCTTGTAGCAGCCTTGGAATACAAGATTACACTCTTAATATTATTTTTTCCTCTCAGGTTAAGGCAGTGATTCTGAACCACTGTGCTGCGGAAAATCATCCATTTTTTCTTAATTGGTTTGAAAATGTTTTTATTTACTACAAATAATGTCGTTTTGTTGATTTATATATGACTGAGGTATAGTCACGGACAGAACAATAAATGCACTTCCACTACATGGCAGAATGCCCCTTTGACCTGTTGTCATTCAATCAATTTGTGAAAAAATTGAAACAGGGTCATCACTATTTCAGTATACAGTGCTGCCTTAAGATCCGAGTCTAATTGATCCCGTGAGACTTGCCTCTCAAATCATCTTTCTCCATTGAAATGAATAGAGATGCCAATAATGCATTATTCAAACTCCTTTTTTTAATAGCCCTCTATAACTTGATACCTTATGAATAAATAGAACTTGACATTTATATAGTTCCCTTCGTTTTCCTTTTCAAAATGGACATTGTGCTTCTTAGTCTTGTGATTTTGCCTTGGCCACCTGGTGGCATGGGAAATTAACGAGATACACAATGGAGACAGTCGCAATCTTTTACCAAGAAACTATAATAGTATTAGGTGTTCTTTGCTGAAGAAAAAGAATATATGCCTGAGAGTATTGTGAATTGTGTGCATTGATCCTCTGTTCAAATATTTGTGGGTTAAAGCGTTTCAACACAACCACATAAATCACATTGTTTTTAGCCTGCCTGTGGTGCTTTGCATTGTTTGCTAGTATTAAACAATCAAACTCAGATGGGTGTTATAAATGCACAATGTATAATTATAATTATGAGAGGTCACCATTAATCGAACGCATTTTTGTCTTAGTGGCTGAGAGACCTATTTCTTAATGTCAATCCATTTACTTGATGGATTGTGGGGAAAATCTAAAGTCACTATTCTTTTATTTGAATGGGGTGGTAGAATCTGCCTGTTAGTATTTTTAACTTCTGTTTCACCCCTTTCTAATTATAGATGGGAACTTCATGCAGAATTAAAGCTTCTTCTTTTTTAAAAATGAAACGTTTGAATGGCTTCGTGGTTGTAAATTAATATATGTAAGAGGCAAAGAGAGAAGGGGAAAAAAAGAGTATCATAAATAGCAGGCTTTTATGTAACACGACCGGCTGCTGCTGACGTGATTGTGTGTGATTGGACTTGAAAATGCACTCAGAACCTTTCAAAAAAGAAAAAGACAAGTAAAAAGGTCACAGGAAATGAGCTCAGAAAAATGACAATCAGGGTTTCAGAGACAGTCTTAGTTATTGTATGAGTAGACCCACAAATATTACTTACAGTAAGAAGGCAACGTACAGGAAACCTGTATTTTGATGTAAAGCAGCCATTTTGTTCCTTTTGTCCTTTAACACAGGTCTGGCAAAACTCACACAATACAAATTCGTGAGACGATTGTTTTTAAAATTTCAGCCGCTGAAGCAAATTTCACTTGGCAATGAAATTTGGCCAACATAGCTATAGAAGTAGGCCCACAAAAATATATATATAACTGAAAAGACACAGGATGTCTGCCATTTTGGTTTGATATTATGTTTCTAGCCTTATTTTGGTTGTAATGGATCAAACAACAGGTATGACAACAAAACAAAAAATAACTTAGTTTTGTAAACAAAGCAAAGTAAATAAAATATTTTTTGGAATGCAGTATAAGACACACCAGATTATAGGCACCAACAAAAATTTAACAAAAGTTATTTTAGTCATGAATAGGCCATACCTGACTATAAACCGAATGTTCTTTCAGAGATCTATGCAGAAAGATAGTACTAGGAAGTTGTTTACATGTTCTCTTTTTTTTTCTTTTTTACTTTTTTCAAACTGCCTGGTTGCAGCAACATCATGCCTTCAACACAGACTGAACATGTCTGTGCATGCTTTGAAATAAAAGCAGCACCAACATTCCTTCAACACAGATTGAACATACCTGCATGTTAAGAATTAAGAGCAGTTGCAACATATTTTTGACATAACACAGACACACCTGCATTATTAGAATACTTCACCAGCACAACAGTAACACACCTAATTGCATTTACGAGTGGAAAGTGCCCCCTGGTGGCCAGTATATTAGCGGTTGAGAAAAAATTTTGAGCGTTGAAAATAAAACTGAGGGAGCGAAAACAGATTTTGAGAGCAGGAAAAAAGTTATTGAAAAGAACTTACTCGCTCAAAATTCCTTTTTGCTCGCTCGCAATAGCATTCTCGCGTTCAACATCTCGCTCTCGCTCGCGATACTCCTCCCTCCCTCGCTCAACATCGCGTTTGCTCAACATCGAGCTCTCGCTCGCTCGAGTCGTCCTCTGTGCTCGCACAGTTCTGCTCACGCGTTACGTTTGTGCCACAAAACCAGCTGTCAATCAAAGTGCTGTCAATCAAAGTGCTTTTACAAACTCTGATTGGCTGGTTTTGTGGCACAAACATAACTTCTGAGAAGAACTGAGAGAGCGTAGAGGACGACAGGAGATATCTGCCATTTTGCTTTGATGTGACACTTTTTGCCTCATTTTTGTCAATTCTGTGGCCTTTCAATTATTTGGAAAATTCAGCAACCGGCATATTCAGCAATCCAGTGCCCACTTGGCATAGCTGCATAAAAACTTGATGGGCATGTCTATCATGAGTAGACCCTAAAAAAATTCTCAAGGATCTTTGCATTGAAAGACACAGGAAGCCAACATTTTGGTTGTAGGTAGCGATTTTGGGGTCATTCTATACATTTTCAGGGATCTTTTAAAGACTGATTCTTCCTAGAGATTCTGTTCAATTGTAACCAAATTTGAACCATGTATGTATACCAGCCAAGTGAACAATGCTAAATAAGAATTGCTATGATGATACTATTTTAATCTTTTGTGCTCTGTGCTACGAAGTTATTGCATGGTGTTCTTTGGGAGTAGGCATGAGTTTGATAGCATTTGTGGGTTCGCTCATTGTATGCATTGTTTGTTCTCACAGCAGCCAAGACTTTGCTGAACAAGAAGGCCGACGTCAAGGTAAGAGGTCCCCACTCGCTTCTTTCTCCTTTTACTGATTTCTAATCCTTCCTCCTGTATTATTTTGTCCTTGTAGAGTAATCCCCCGCTATTTAATAGGCACTGCGGCGAATATGAAAAATATGATCAATTGGCACCTTCTTAAAAATATTTAGAATTACCTATATCCAGGGGTGCGCATAACTTTTTACGTGGGTTACTCACATTAGTACCAGTGCATAGTGTTTAGCATGCATCCTTTCTTTCATTAAAAATTCTTCAATGTCATTAGTTTTCATTTTGGTTATTTTTATTAAACGTGAAAAAATATGATTACACTATTGAATAGACAAAAAAATATATACATATATATATATATATATATATATATATATATATATATATATATATATATATATATATATATATATATATATAACTAAAAGATTTGCAAGTCAGACATTTACAAAATGCAAAGTAAGAAAACCATAAGTCCCACTCACATGCCTGAAAAGGAGTGGGAAGAAGTACAACTTATTTATTCCCAACCCCTTTTAACAACTACAAAATACCCTAGCCAAAAATCATATTGCCCCACTTATCCCAACAAAACACAAAATCATGTTCCACGTTCTGCTCGCTGAACACTTGACATACACCTCCACAATGTTAATACGTGCTCAACAGAGACATTTAATTCTCAGTGTCGCTCCCACTGTCTGTGTGCACTCAGTGACGTTGTGTTATTCAAGCCTGCGTCCTCGAAGAGTTTCATAAGGCCATTGGTTTGCACGGTTTGTTCAGGGCCCAGTTTAATCAATCCAAGAATGGCTGAGGTAAATTTTCCTTCGCAGTAGAGTGACAACGTAAACGATCTCCTTCACACTCTTACAAGAAGTATATGAAGGCCCTGACAGGCAGTCCAAGCCACTCTGTAAACAAACAAATATCCTCAGAATAGGATAAGCGCATGCTTAGCTTTATGAAAGTCGAGGAGAAAACGATCAGACAGAGCCAACTAGCAACTAGCTTCTCAATCAGCTTGTTTGTTAGCCATAGTTTGCGCTATGTTCACATGGTCTTTTCATACTTTTCAAATAAAGGGTGACTGAAAATATTCAACCCTGTATCAAACGCACCGGTTTTGTCTGCTAGATGAGGCCATAAGCGGTAAATCTTTCACTACATTTAAGTGTGCTTTAAGCGACGGCGCATCTTGGAGCCACTTTTAAGGGGGGAAAAAAGTTCAGCTCAGGCTCGGTTGTTGTCATGGGTGAAAGTTAGGGAGGGTAGGCAAACGTGCTAAGTGAAGCAAGCGACATTACTCACCTGCGTACCACTTATGTGCGTGCCTGTGTATATCAATAGTTTCAATTATGTATATGCCGATCATAGCATTCAAAAAGCCCTCAAAAATGTACTTCCTTGACTTCCTGTAACAACATATGCTAAACCTAGCTCCTCCTTCCAATGGTTACATCTCAGATGCACTTCAAGATACTTCCTGGATGCAGCTATTGTTCTATTTTTCTAATTCAACACGGTTTTATTGTCATCTAGTAGTATTTCAGAGAGCCCCAAAAAACACACATACTATTTTTGAGATTTTTAAATGTATTATTATATCCAGGTCAACATTACTAGATTTTACAAAGTTGAATTAAAAGTGAATAAAAAAAAAACATTGGCACCTTCAGAGAGTTACACCAATGAATAATAATAATAATTAAAAAACAATAATAATAAAAAAACTCAATTCCTTTGTTGAGAAACAGGACACTATTTTAAACACAAAATCAAATTGAATGTAATTCAGTTTTTGATTTGGTCTATAACATCCATCACCAATTCAGCAAAAATGTTGAACATTGTACAGTATAGAAGTAAAAGTAAAAAAAAAAAAAAAACACACAGACTGTCAGTCTGCTGAGGCCTACAGGAATAGTAAAATATTTAGTATTCAGATGTTAAAATTCTGAGGGTTTGGACAATATTAAGTTAATTTCTTACACATTAACTGACTCAGAATAGTTGTCGATTAATTTGGTAATCAATTAGTTTTTGAATGATCTTTTAATTGATGCACCATTGGGATATAAGGTGCTCCAGGGTATAAAGCATATTACTCCACATTTAGATAAACAATAATTTTAACTTTAGTCAACTTCACTTCAAGGCACACCTAATCATAAGGCGTCCTTTTAATTTAAGAGAAAATTAAACAATTTTACGTGTACTTTGTGGTCCCAAAAGTTTGGGATATAGAAAGGTTCCAAATGAAAGAAAAAAGCAAAACTGTGACTTGTGAATATGCTGGGGATTACGTCACATACGTTCATGTGACTGATTGTGAGTTGATGTCAGAACCTCCGTTATCTTTGATTGCCACCATTATCAAACGCCATCATCTGTCAATGTCTCCATTCTGCTTATCCCATCTGCTCTTGAACCCTCAATTCTCCCACCAAGACCTCCACACCGCCCACGTGTGTGTGTGTGTGTGTGTGTGTGTGTGTTTGCGTGTGTGTGTGTATATATGTGTGTCGAACGCAACCGGGCTTCCAGGAATAGCTGCCAGTCTGGACCCTGGAAACTCAGACACCAAAAATAGATGCAATGGTCGCCTAGCAACAGGCTCCTTTTCATGCTCCCATCCTTCTATTTCTTTGCTTCTTTTTTCTTCTGTCGTTCTTCCAAACTTCTGCCATGAAACTTCCAATTTTTTTTCTTTTTCTCCACCTCTTCATGGCTTTATCAATTTAGCCTCCGTTTAGTTTTGACATGTCAAGGTGTTTTTTTTTTTTTTTCTGAGGCAGGTGAAGTTTCATTCTGTCTCCTTTTGGGTTGAAGTACTGTCTGTGTTCTTGCTGCCATTTCATGGGTTACTTTATATTTCATTCCCTCCATGCTTTTTTTTTTTATCACTACCATCAATCCATCCCTCCATGCATCCATTGGTCAATAAATCCATCCATCCATCGTTTGGCCCGAGGACAGAAACGCAAGTCCAGCTCGACTGTGCAGTATATGGTGAGCATGCTGTTTATGCTCATTTTTTTCCCTCTTCTTTGCTTTTATAGCGGAAATCAAGTCTCCTTCACAAATTGTACAAAATGATAAATTGTTCTGAAAAGCTATCATTTACCACAATGTCCCTTCCTCACAGCGTAGAACGAGAATTGTAAATCAGTGCATGCACTGTGGGAATTATTGGAAAAAAAAAAAAACACCACAACCACTATATTGAAGCTACAAGCAAACATGACCAATATGGACGCCTGAAACCAAAATAGCTGAGATCCTGTTCATAGTCGGGCATGGTTCTTTGAGACTTTCCTGTGTGTCCTTTCATAATAGACATATCTAACCAATTTCGTGTTGATGGGTTAAAATAGTCAGGGGCTTATTTTTCAAAATTCCCATGTACTCTCATATACCCTGTTTTCACTATGACTCATCAAAATAATTACTTGGCACCAAACTCCACTCACTTTAGCTGTCACCACCAAAAAAAGTTTGGCAGTTAAATGATGGTCATCTGTCAAGTTTACCTGCTTCTGATTAGTGCTCATTTGGATGAATGTTATCCAGTTGTAGGAGTTGTTCAAAATATGAGCTTTGAGTCAGTTATGCAGAAATTGTTGCTAAAACCAAAACGGCCAACTCCTTGTTCAATTCATGAGTCAAGCAAGGCATGAGTCATTCAGACTTTTTCATGCATCCTGTTTTGATAATGTCTACCCAATTTAATGTAAAATGATAAAAACAATTATTTCAGGATCTTGTTCATCCAAATATAAGTTCTGAAATATACCCAAAATGGACACTTCAATAATAGCTAGATTTTTTTCATATGCTCTGTTGTGACTTGTCCACCCGTTTTCTTGTCGATGCGTGAAGCTGTTTTTGGTGGATGACTTTTTAACTAACTTTGAATTTGTGTTGCGAACCCCTAAAATTCATAAATGTGGAGTTTTTGAGTTTAGTGAGGCCCTCACAAAGTGAATAAATTGTGGTGCTCAGGCCATATAAATGCACAAAAAAGTACATGACCTTAGGTAATAGTGAAGGTGATTTGATGCCAGCTTGCTTGTCTTTTCCAGACTCCATGCCGCTTTAATTCTTCCCATTTCTTTTCCATTCATTTGATGGTGCTTTGCTTTCCACTTCCACCTTGGAACATCTACGATCACTACATTATTCATATTTGACTTCTCCATGACCTCATAATGACAACTGCTAAATATACATAAATGTTTGTTGTACGTTTTGTGTCGGTACTTTTGTATGTATATGTGTGTGTGTGTGTGTGTGTGTGTGTGTGTGTGTGTGTGTGTGTGTGTTGTGATGTAAATGTATATGGGCCCAGCAGGAACATACTGGATTTCAGGATTACCAATAGCATAATACTGAAACCTTTGAAGACTGTCTCAATAGTCAGTGCTCTCATACACATGACTGAATATTTTCAAACACACTACTGAACCGCTTTTACACACTATTGAAACACTCTTACGCGTACAGCAGATTTCTATTGCTCACATACACTACTATGAAATACTCTTGAAATCACGCAACTGAAGTTTTTTTTTCACTCATTTACACATCTAAACTAATCTCCCTCCCGCTCAACTGGAACGCTCTCATGTACACGACTGGAATTTTCATGCATACACTACACACAAATTGCTGAAATGCTCTTCTGCACACACTATTGAAACACACTCACACTACAAAATGCAATACACTTAGTTGGTCATTAAACGCTGCTGCAAAACTTACACACGCTATTGTTTTTGTTTCCTTAATCATGCACACCCAGTAATAAATTTCTCTTAAACAAGCGGAATACTCTCCCACATCATACTGCAGTATGTTTGTATGACATACTGTAATTCTCTTATATATTCTGATGCTTTTTTTTGCTATACTGAAATATGTGTTTTAGTCATTTGTGCGGGTTTCAGTTGTGTGTGGGGGAGGTAATCCTGAATTATGTCCCTGAGGCCTCACATATAGATACACTCTTTTCTACTGTTTTTTTTTTTTTTGTTTCTTCTCCTTACACACACACAAACACACACACGTTTTCTATCATTTACTTTAACAATGCTCCTTTTTTCACAAAATGGCATCAGCTGTTTTAAAGCGCTCATATGCAGATGTTATTGTGATCAAGTGACGGGGCTGCCGCTTTCTAGGCTTCAAAGCAGCGTTTGATGGAGGAATAGTGTTAAGGTGCTTCATTATGTGTGTGTCAAGCGGGCAAGATTGAAGAAAACAGCACAATGATGTCACGTGACAACAGCAAGCAGATGCTAACCTTAATAGCACTAAGGGGGCGTTTAATACTGGTTACTCTATATTAGTCATCTGTAAGGTGTCCTAGGGGCTAGCATTTTTTTCTTTATTTATATTTTAATGTCGCCCTTATGTACAGGTAGCTAAGAGGAACTGTTTGCTGATGCTTGATAAAGAAATATGAATCGTATTATTCATTTCGACTAGCTTCTCAATGTTCTTAAATCTGTCATACTATCCCCTGGTGGGCAATGCGTGCACACCAGAAGGAGCAGTGCAATGTTCATTGAATTGAAGCAAGGACTGTTTCATTTTTTCCTTCTATTTATGTCCTAATTATTTTTCAAACAAAATATAATGTTCTACTATTATTTTTCTTTGTAAAAAACGTTATTTTTAGGACTATAGCTCCATGATGATTGCTTAAGTCATGAGATGCAAAATTCTGGTTCTAGTGAGAGTGTGTGACAATATTCACGCACACATGCATGGGAACACCGCACACACGCTTGCACACTCACTTTCCTTGTTAACTCTTGGTGTTGTATCTCCTCCCTCTGCTCTCCTTGCACAGCCTCAGACAAACAGCAAAAACAGCATAGTCACCAGCCCCAAAGGAAACATCCCTTCACCTGCTCTGGTATTTAACCTCCTAACCAACACCCCCGCCCCATAACTCCCCTCGGACTTTCGACGCCTTTGTGTGCGTGTGTGTGTGTGTTACCACCCGCCGCCGCCTCTCTCGCTCGCTCTCTTGACATAGTATGTGTGTTCTGTTTTCGCCCTTTGTCTCACTGTTTGTAAGTTATATTATTTTTCAGGCCGACATTGAGCAGATGTAGTTGTTTACCACACACTCACAAATGCCAAACACACAGACGGCAAGTGTGGATGAGTATGGGTTGTTGGAGATATGGTCCTGCAGAATTTTTTTGTACTTTAGGCGTACCCAACAGCACAACCCAAAATGTCTGTTAAAATAGACTTTTGACTTGCGTTAATTCCAACAAATGACTTAGGGCATCATTATAATCAAAGCCTTCAGTGCCAGGGTCCTGTTATGTCGTTTGATGCTTTTTTCATAGGGATACGTTAATATGGGTCTGATGTGGCCGCCCTTTTAATTGCAAGCGCCTGAATGTGGTTATGAGCCGGACTGCCAGCAGAGGGTAGCTACAGTATGTGGCATTTTAGACTGAAAATCTGTGAGAAAGCTGTTAACAATGGGCGATTTTGTCATGGCGCCAACAGACATTAGTTGGACAAGCCGAAGCATATTTCTGGTGAAAGAGGATCTATTATTTTGTTTGGTAGATTTGACATCAATATAATTATAGAACACAAGATTCTATGGGTCCTGAAAAATTAGTCAAAATGTCCCTAAATCAATGGCCCCCTATTGTTTTGATCAGTGCAAAGTCTGACATTGAAAGAGTTTAAATACAAAAAACAAAACAATTTGTTTTATTTTTGACAATTTCTTTCAACACACTTGTCCAGATGAAACTGCATGGAACTCACTCTGTATCCCCTCTGTAAAGTTAGCAAAAATAAGCCTCAAGCCACCAGTTTGACGGATTGACACAAAAGTGGGTGTCACATAACATAACGCCACAGAATATCTCAAGGACTCATGCCTGATAATGTGAATGAGCCATTTTGCGCAAATTCTACGGTTCATACTTTGGCAAACTCCAACCGGGGAATTCAACCGAATGGTTAGATGCAGGTACGCTAGAAAGATTAGCAAGACCTTTTGGGGCCACGGCATGTTGTGTGCGCAAACATTGGTTTCAGGGGACTGATGGACAATTTGGCAATTAGCATGAAATCAGTTGGACACGTCTGTCATTAACGAACGAACAAAAAAGACCAATGCCTGAAACCGAATCAGAAGTCAGACACTTTGATGTGAGGCAGATGTTTTTGTTAAATACCAGGGCTCATACTTTGGGCAAAATCGGACTAGTGACTTGGCCCATCTGAGCCCCAATGGAGCTGTAAATCTCAGTTCCAGTCACGGATTTGATGGATTGGGACAAAAGGGTTGGAAGTTATCATCACAGTTCACAAATAAAATTCTTTCAAGGACTTATTTTTGAAAATGAACAGGAAGTTGAACATTTGGTTTTTGAAATGGGCATTTTGGGCAAATTTCAGGTCACTTTGTATCTTTGGTTTGGAAATGGGGGTTCCTGGCTTGAATCAAGCTGCATGGTCAATTTTCATCCAGTTTCATCCTGTTTTTTTTTACATTTTTATTTTAGTCATTAATTTGATTTAATTTCTATGTTCATTTATCTAGGTCAAGAGCCAGGCAAGGTCTTAAATCAGTAACAGCTGAGAGTTAGCTTCCTTTCTTATGATGTCAGCAGTCATGTGACCCACCCCAGATTCCTGCTAAACATAGCGATCTGCTCTGATGATTATGTGATTGTATTACACCTCTTGTCATATGAGCGTGCACATACCTGTACATGTTTGTAACATGTTGTGATGGTGGTTCAGTATCACAGTGGACTTTGTTCATTGTTTAGTGAGTATATTTGTTTTATTGATTTAACCTTTTATTCCTGAAATTGCTTAATTTGAGTATGTGTGAGTGTGGTCTGTGTGTGTGTGTGTGTGTGTGTGTGTTTGTGCGTGTGTGTGTGTGTGCATGAGTGTGCGTGCGTGTACAGTTTTCCGCCGATCACTTTGATGGATTCTTCTTCTCCACTAACATCATTTTCTCTCTTCTACTTCCTGGTTTCCTTGTTTTTATTTTTGTTTCAATTTACTCCACACTTCTTTTGTTCTTCTCACACCTTCCATCCTCTATCCCTCCCCTCTCACCTTCCTCCTTCCCTCTCTCCCCACTCCAGGAGCCTCAGACCACCGTCATCCATAACCCGGTGGACGGGACCAAGGTACACCCCCACATTAAACCCTCTGACAAATTCTCACCACGCATTGTCTTCATCTTTTCTTTTCCTTTTTCCATGTTTTTCTTTCCATCCTGCATTCATCTGTGAACTGTGCTTTCCCCATTTGTGCGCGCGTGTGTGCGCGTGTGTGTGGTGGTTCGTTCGTGAGTATGTGTGTGTATGCGATGAAGTACATATTGTTGGGTAACAGTGCCTCCTGCTTTTCAATTTGTCCAGTTGTATTAGATTGCGGTCCACACAAAGACACACACTCACTCAGTAATGAACAGACTCAGACTTACTTATCTTTAACGCTTACTTGCTGCTCTGGTGTCAACTTGAAAAGCGACATAGCTCTACGAGGGTCAAGCTCAGTTGTGTGTCAATTAGGGTGGCAGCTAAACAGCAGTGTAACCCCCCCCCCCCCCCCCCCAATCGATGTGTGTTGCCATTACACCACATGTGCGTGATTTGAGTGAATGTGTGTATGTATATCCATGTACTCAACTGCATGTGAATACTGTAGTTCCATCCTCAAAGTCGTATCTGGGCGTGTGTGATCTCCAGGAATCATCGGACAGCAGCAACACTACCGTGGAGGATGAAGATGTTAAAGGTAAGATCACACACACTCACACTTAAATGCACACGGTTAATTTTCCATCTCCTTACACACGCACCCATGCACACACACACACAATGCAGCTGTGTCCGATGTTGTGCCCCTTGGTGTAGCTAAATAAGCAAAACACATGCAAAAGCGAATGGGAATGCAAATAACGACAAGTGTGGACAACAAGCGAATGAATTTGAATGGTTGAACCTGTTGCAAGGTAGCCACTTGTTTGTTGACTTAAGTACAGTATTGATAAACTTGCTAGCTGAACAGGCTTGGTGGGTATACCATGCAAAAATTGAGTCCAGCTGCCCCCTGGTGGAGCATGGTCATATTGTGCTACAGTATGAGTGCGAATATTACCACATTTCCTTTCAATAAAATGTGTGTGTTTTTTTTAATACTTTTCAAGAAAGTATTGATTAGCTACAATAACATTTTCAGCCGTTTCACACTTTTTGCACCCTTGGATTAAGCTGAAGTCACTGAAGTTAGGCGCCTGTATTAATTGATGGACAAATTAGCCGGACTCCCTCTTCCAAAATGTACGACGCTAAACTGGGGCTGGGCAAGAAATCCAATTAATTAATTATTTCAACATTTTAAAAACTGAAGATTTGAGCTAAAATAGAGATAAATCGTGAAATCAAGATTTTGCAAATGTGGCAGGATACGGGATGGCTGGTTTACAAGACCTGTTTCCAATAGATGCTAACTACTTAATTGTGGCATTTAACAGGATAGTCTACTTATTTAGTCATTTTAGCAGTGAAGAGTGGATGATATGTCTATAATTTAACTATAGATTTTTAGACAACATTAGCTTAACATTTGAAAGAAATATAAGTGCTGTACTGTACTTGGAATTATATGCCTGGATCTTTAAAAATATACAATTCTGTATTCTTGATCAAACGAGTTTATTTGCAGACCAAATTCTTTTTCACAAAGAATCAGTAGTTTTAAAACTTCCTGTCGACTGAAAATGTCCTGGCTCAGGCAACAACCAACCAATCACGGTTCAGATTATGAATGTCACCAACGGGTGAGCGGTGATTGGTCGTTACCAAACCTTGAGCACAGGTGATGTCATTTTTAGTCGGCAGTAAATAGAAAAATGTGTTTTTAAAAGTATCAATTGTCCATAAAAAACAATTTGATCAAAAAATTGGTCAAAATATGAACTTTTTACAGCTAAAACCGATTATCTCTTTCAGCAAGTTATGCAGAAGCTATGATGATATATTAAAGGGACACTGTGTAAGATTTAGACTGTTTTTCATTAAGAATGAATCAATGAAATAATTATAAATTTAAGAAACTCGCAAATAAATGTGTTCTTATCAACCAACAGTATGTTAAATATAGTAAATATAATCTTCTAGTTATCATTAAATGATATTACATGGGGGGTGGCACTTCTCCGGAGGCTGCCATGTTTCTTATAACTATGGACGATGGTAAAAGCAGCACCTACTGCTCCCCGTCATGAAAAACTGTCAAATCTTATAGTGTGTCCCTTTAAACCCCATTTTAAATCAGTATTGCTTATTTTTGTCTGAATATTATCCAGTGGACTTTCTTAAATGAAATCAAACCTTTCAATAAATGTTTGTTGGGTTTATTTCTTCCATTAAAATCGTAATCGTCCGGAATGATTGAAGGAGTTCTTTTTTTGGCCTGTATCGCCCGGCCCCATTTTGAACTAAACCTCATGGTAGAAAACATCCATTTGCATTGCATACACGTGCCATTACTCCGTTTTTCAAAGCTAGCACACACCTCCACCGCATCCAAGCTGACTACAATGCGTCTAAACGAGGTCACAGATGTATCATTTGGGTGCCAAGTGTACAGAACAGAATGTTCGCTTCCTCCTCCTCCTTCATTCTACTTCCATCTAAAGGCTTTGCAGCTATGTCACCAATTCCCTAGCAACCTTGGTCAAAGCCATTATGTGGTATGCCATCTCCTCAGCAGCGCCACAAGTACTGTTTATGTCTTCCTCGCATCCTTCTGGTAGAATCCTACCAAGTGGTAATCTTTTGATGGCGCCGCCGTCTTGGTGAGGGTTCACCACGCAGAATGGCATTCACTGTTTTCAACAGATTCAATCATGGTCAAAAGAAAGTGTTTGACAAACATTTGAACACATGTGCTGACTATGCAAGTTCTGTTCTAATCTCACACGCTGCGCAGATCGGAAATATTTTTGCTTTTTCTGCACTAAAGAACTAAGAGTACTTTTCCCTCCTGAAATTTGTTTAGACAATAAAGACCTGAAAGGTTTCTAATTTTCTCTAAATTGGGATTTTTGAGTTTTTCCTTCCCCTTCTGGGAGCTTTGACAGGGGATGCTGTTGTGTACCTTACACCGAAAAGATGTCTCTGTATGACTTCTTTTTTCGAAAGAAGTCTTGACGTGACCTCTTTTCATCCGTGAAGCCCTTTGAGACTTCGGTGATTTAGGGCTATACAAATAAAATTTGATTGATTAGCTTTGACTGTTCTCTAACTATATGGAGAGCAAAATATTTGTTTTAATTTGGAACCAGTATGCATTTACCTTTCTTAGCTCAAACGCTTTGCTTTGGATATATATATATATATATATATATATATATATATATATATAATATACACACACACACACACACACACATATTTATTTTATACTTTTATGCACATGAAAGCGCTTTCTTTAAAATTTGATTTAAAGCAAAAAACAAAATGTTTGTCTTATTTGGAACACGTGCGTTTATTTTGCTCAGCCCAAACACCATATTATGTGAGAAATGTTTGATTATTTCTGCAAGAATGAGCTAAAAGTACGACTCTCACCCCTGAAATGTCTTACATGACAAAGATTTTTTTTTTCTAGTCTTTTTCCAAAATGTTTAAGAACCCCTACCCTCATTACTAACTTGATTCGCTCTGCAGAGCACCTTGGGAAAAGGGGGGTTTAAGGGTTGGGGTGGGGGCGTTCTTAATTTAGCCCTGGTGGCAGGAAAGCGGCAACATAGCGGCCGGGGAGGCGTCAAAGGCATCGCACCTAGAGATTTTGGCGCTCTCCTGGCATAGACTTGACAAACCCGACGACGGTGCGGCGGGTACAGGACCACACTCCGCACCCAGATGGTCCCTAAAGGGTGGATAGCGACAGCGGTCTTGTTTAGATCTTGTCGTTAGTAAGGGCTGGACAGCTGCTTTGTAACTCAACACGTACGCGGGCTTTGGAGCCGCTCTGGTTACTCCTAGGCCAGAAAACACATGTAAGTCGAATTTGGCTTTCTCACTTAGCATACATTTGGATTTTAGTTTAATCGTTCTGGCTCTGTGATGGCAATTTGTGTCCTTGTCATTTTCGTAGGTGAAAAAAGGCATTTTTTTTTTGGTTTGAGAAAAAACCCAGGACTTCTTGTTCTACCCTCATTTTAATTTCGCTTATTGTTGCCCGAGGGATTGAAACTGAGTGAAATAACTAGATATTCTTGTAGAAAAGGGAGGAATTCCGTATGTCTGTTTACCGGTTAGAAAATATTAGAAGTTTTCCCACACTAAAGAGACTATTCTCATGGTATTCTCAAACGTCTTGGTATTTTGTGTATACCTTTGTCTATTTTATAATTGATTGAAGACCTGTTCATTTTGTTTATATAAGGAAAGCAGTCACTTCTCTAAGCACAGACAGGTTTTGGATTCAAAACAGCCAAATTTGCCGCTTGTTTGTGTCAATCAGCAAATAATTAAGAACAATGTTAAAATAAAACATAGTCCTTTCTGTCCATCGCAGACCTGCTCAAACGTGGGTCCTTCTTGAGTTTATTTTTGCAAAGGGTTTTGCTATGGTTTACTAGATTAGCATCTTTGTTGCTATTGTTAAGCGGTGGCTGCAGCTGGCCGCTTTGCATTAATGCGACAGGCTAAACTTGAGCTGCTTCTGTGGTAAGCAAGCACCTTACAAAGAATGCGCATCAACCTTCATCAGAGGGGCCGTCGGGTTGATTTTTAAAGTTAAATTTACCATTCGACATTCAAATGCGCCTCCATTTGCATGTCTTCCTTCTGCCCTCCCAAAAACAGGCGCCTATCAGATTATGACAGCCAATCAGTGTCCACTTCAAGGTTGTGGTCTACCTTTGTTTTTCAACCACCAGCGACTCAAACAAAAGAAGCGTGCTGCATAAAAATAAATTAAATCATACAGAAATCATAAAGTGAGAGATTGAAAAAGATTTATGTGAAAAACATACTGCTTTAACTATGACTGCAATTAATTGATCTTTTTTTGTCAGCCTTAGTTAAAAGTATTACAATTTATGGTTTTGTTTTGTTTTTTTGGGGTACATGGTACATGCAAATGTTATTTCCCTTCCTTGCCCTTTTCCTCCGTGTTTTCTTGTGCACACTTTGATTTTGCCAACACAGCCTTGACACGAGAACATCTCTCAAATCCTTTTAACTACGTCCAATGTTTATTTTTAGCTAAACATATATCCATCATAATGGTATTTCCAAGGTTAAAAAAAACCTGGTATTTCTTCTCGTGTGTTTTCTAATCCTCCTCCTCCTCCTCACACCTACGCTGCTGGGTCATAATTCAGCGGCTCTCTCTCAAGGACGTTTGTAAACTTGGCCAGTTTTGATCACGTTTGCATTGATTTGCGTCCTTTTCCACCCAGCCGCCGCAAAGTTTGCAGAGCTGCTGGGCTCCGTGCGCAGGGGCTCGGGGCCAACTTTTGACGGAGAAGCCCCCCCTGCATCGCCGCCCCCCCATTCCAAGCCTGTCCCTTCCCCCACACACAACCCTGTTGTCCCCATGCAGAGTAAGTGGGCGAGACCACAGTCAGTACCTTGACATGGAGAAGACACTAAACTAGCGTTTTGTTTTTTTCATTCGTAAAATGACAACTGAAATTTTATATATACAATATTGTGAAATCTTACATGCAGTATATTTTGAAATCATACCATTTCAGCATGACCGTATTTTCCGCACTATATGGCGCACCTTCAATGAATGGCCTATTTTAAAAGTGTTTTCATATATAAGGCGCACTGCACTATAAGGCACATTGAATAGAAGCTACAATAATAGCTAGGTTTGCATCATGCATCCACTAGATGGAGCTGCATTAAAGGGAAAACAATTCAGTCAAACTTTATAAATAGACACTCAGAAATTAAGAATAAAGTTGATTTGTGGAAAGTACTTCCTGAAGAATGGGGAAGAAATACCTCTTGATGATATTAAAAGACTGTTTACATCAATACCAAGATGAATTTAAAATCATATCATTTTGATTCCATTAAATACTAAATTTTCTAATTAAATTGCTTCCAAAAATATATATTGTTTTTTTTTTTAAATTTAAAAACAGTTTCTGGATTTATTTTATAAAATCATGCTTTTCATTTTACAAAAACTCAGATTTTTTGTGCTTTGTCCCCATACAAATTGCTTCAAAATTGGAGCATTATAGCTTATAAAAATTTCAAACAGGGTATTATAAAAAAATGAATTAAAAAAAAATCATAACTGAAATGCAGAAGTAAGCATGAAGAATTTACATGGGGATTAAGTTGCTTTATTTATTTTGTTTTGTCCCCCAAAAACGAAAGCCCGCGCTGTCAACTTTTGAAAAAATTTAAGGCTTGTAAGTGCGCCTTACAGTGCAGAAAATACGGTAATACATATACGAATTACTGCTCCCTCCCACAAGGTTTGTTGCAAAAACACATTCAACAAACAAATCCAGCTCACTTGGTGCTGATTACAATAACCTCATTCGACTGTTGAAGTTGTACGCAAAATCAGAACATTTTGTTCCAATATTATGAGAATATTCCCATAGTATTTTAATTTTTTCATTCATAATTGCAACAAACATTTTTCCATAACACATCATAATTCACCTTCAAATTTTTTTACAAAACTTTTTTTTATCACTTTAATCCTGCAAAATTCATACATATTTTTTCATAAAACGGCATTAATATAATTATTCCTTTTTTTTCCCCTATAACATTAATATAGTAAAATTAAGATTTTGTAAACAACTTTGCTTTTACAATTCTATCCAATCTCCATGCTCGCCAATGTACTGACTGTAAAGAAGACTGGCCAACAGATGGACATCAAAAGTCCACGCACCCCTGTTCAAATGCTGGGCTTTTGGGATCTATCGTTTTGAAAACTTTTTCCATTATTATTATGAGTGCTTGGTGGGAGAAAAGTCAGAATAATACTTAAAATAAACAAGTCAGATAATGTATTGTACAGTAGTACCTGTAAACATTTAAAAAGTCTCTGAATATTTAAAGGTAAAGTTCACGTGTTCTTGTTGGCCCTTTTTTTTTCAAGGATTTCCAAGACATTTTTTCAATTTTAAAGTTAGAGTTGACGTTAATGATAGACAAAGTTTTAAAAAATGTCTTTTAGTCATGTTTTTACTTTGAAATCACAACAACCTGGAATTTGAACAAGGGTGTGTAGACTTTTTCTAGTCCAATTGTCGACTGCATGTCCCCCCCTTGTGGCATCTTGCCCAGTGTCCCGGCTAACAGACCTGGTGAGCAGCGTCCGTAGGACGCAGGCAGCCCCAGCCCCAGCACCCGCTCCCGCCCCCGCCCCCGCTCCCGAAGCAGAGGCCGCTCCGGCTTCGGTCCCGGCCGCCAGGCCTGCGCAAGCCACCTCCCCTCCTCCCCCTCACCCCCCTTCAAGCCCTTCCTCCTCATCCTCCTCTTCCCAGTGTAAGTACGTCCTGAGGTTTTGGCGTGCAGGCATGTCACTGGTTGCGCTTGGCCAGCAAGGCATTGTGGGTAGAATTCCTCTTCTGTGGTTGCTACCTCCCTGTTTTTTCAGGACTGTTCGCTTTGAGTAGATATCGGCAGAAGGAAATAACTCTGCGTGCGCGTGTTTGTTGTCACGACGGTTCGGCTCGCCGCCGGTGCATCTTCTTCCTGTTTACTCCTCGGAAACCACACAGTACGTTTACTGTGGGGGTGAACTTACGCTTTGAAAACTAACTGCAATGCATAATTTATGCTGTGACTGGGGCCTGACCAGATTAATCGCCCAAGATTAGCTACATATTAAAATAGGCCGAAATCACTCATTTTTTTGTCAGCTTGATGTTTTGTGAGACGTTCTTGTTGAAATTGTACAAGATTGCTGTCGTCTGATTTTGCATAATCATTTTGACCCTGAAACAACAAGCATGAAAATCCCGGCATCCTATTTCTTTCATTTTTAAAAGCATTTGCTTCATTTTGCAGCCCGCAAACAGGAAATCATCAAGATCACTGAGCAGCTCATCGAGGCCATCAACAACGGCGATTTTGAGGCCTACGCGTGAGTCTGCCTGTGTGACCTTCAACTTTTCCACATTTTATGACATCGTCTGACTGTCCCAACTTCCCCTCTGTAGCAAAATCTGCGACCCAGGCTTGACTTCCTTTGAACCCGAGGCACTGGGCAACCTGGTGGAGGGAATGGACTTCCACAGGTTCTACTTTGACAATCGTAAGACCCTTTAGTCAATCTCATTTCTTTGAAATGTAATCAGTCATGATTTTTTAGCGCAGTCATTCATGTCACACCTTCATTGGTTAGTTAGGCAGACTGTTAAGTTAGACAATCTGTCAGTCTATTATTGACTTTTGATAGACAGGCCAGTTTAGTAAGTCAGACAGTTAAGTTGATTAGTTTGGCAGGCTGTCTGTCAGTCAGTTTGTTCATTTGTTCAACTGTCAGCTAAACAGTTTAATGTTTGTCTATTTGTCTATTTGCATGCTCGTTAGTCACTTAGGTAGTTAGATTGATCGTCTGTTTGTTAGTCATTATATTATCTAACTCGTTTGTTAAGCTTTTTTACATTTCGTTTTAGTGAGCTGGTTACAGTACTTGACTGTGCACGATCAAGAGTTTTGGGACCGATCGAAATAACCTATAACTGATCTGATCACAAGATGGGGCAATATGATGATGGAAACCACTTGTTTAATCACACCATAGACTTGTATACTTGTTTATAGAGTATCAACAAAATATCAAAATAAATATCTATGCATAAAACATAAAGCATTTTGCCATGCTCAGGTAAAAAATAAACTAAACATATTGAGACGGAATGGATCCAACAACTTACTGTAAATAAATTACTATATATATATATATATATATATATATATATATATATATACACACACACACACACACAATAAACTGTTACTTTGACAGGATTAGATCATTTGTTAGTCTGTTAGCAAGTTTGTATCTTCCTTTTTTATTCCAGTGTTAATAAGTGATACCGTTTGTAACAAACGTACTGTCCGTCCGCCCAGTGTTGTCGAAAAACAACAAGCCGATCCATACCACCATCCTGAACCCGCACGTGCACCTGATCGGCGAGGACGCCGCCTGCATCGCGTACATCCGCCTCACGCAGTTTGTGGATGGGCAGGGTCGGCCGCAATCCAGTCAGTCGGAGGAGACCCGGGTGTGGCACCGCAGGGACGCCAAGTGGCAAAACATACACTTCCACTGCTCCGGAGCTCCTGCCGCACCGCTGCAGTAGTCAGGTACCTGCGGCGTCCTCATCGCAACAACCCAAGAATGTGGATGGCGGATCGCCATCAAGGCCCAAATAATGTCTGGCAAAACTATTGTAAGCTTACTTAGCTTCAGCAATGCTGCTGGTTTTCCGGTTTTCTAAGAATATACCGCAGGGCCCGAAAAATGGCATCCAGTCACACAACACAAGTAAATGTTATAATCTGTACGTAAATGGACGCGACAACATTTATTTATTTATTTCTCCACGTCACTTCACACTCCAAAGGTGTCAAGCAAAGTCCAACTTCAATAGACGTTGCATTTTTTTTTCCTAATTTTGTAAATGCTTTTAAAGGCGTAATTATTATATGTTATTTATGAATACTTTCGTTCTTTCAGCTACTCACAATTGTTCAGTGGCATCAGTTCTATCCATACATATGTAGGTTAAATTTATTAACACCCACAAAAACTTGAAAAATTGCATGGTCTGTGACGTGATGATGGCATTTTCAGACATAGCCATTAACTGCTCGCTACCGCCACCTACTGTCTTGAGGTGAAACACAAGTCAAAGAATTTTTTCATTGCTGACAGTTTGACCGCTGCTCAACGGAATGTTGCAAAAATCCCAGGAAAATCAACCTAATAAATCCTATTAAAATGCACCTCAAAAATTGTAATTATAATGATTTTATATGGTCCAAAATTTGGGCAATGATTATTTTTGTACACAAAATCTCGCACGTCCAGCTACAATCACATAGAAGTGTCAGAATCATCGCATTTGGAACATTTACGTGTTAATCCTTAGCTGGAAATTTCAGCTCCCTTGTGGGTTTTTTCCCCATTGTTTATTTTATGATGTCATAGAAAGGAATTTCCGTAATATTGTAACATAATGCCACATGGGTTAAACAGGCATTAAAATGTTTTATATTAATAATTACATTTTGAGTCATAGTATGCTGCTGTTGGGTTTTTTTATTTTTATTTTCATCAGTCGTCCAAGTTTTGGACGATACATTTTGCCTGCACAGTGTACCTCCCCAAGTGTGCGACCAAATCCTGTGCAGAAATTAGCCTGGAATCCTGTGCAGTAATTTTGTCTGTTTTATTTGTCAGGTGTGCGGGAGAATCTCCATTTTTTTTTTTTTCAGGAGGGAGGAAGAGGTCGACGAGGATAATCAAGAGCGTCACGAGTGGGAACTTTAACAGGAACTACGCACACACAGGACACACACACTCACACACACTTGTGTCACTGCACTGGAAACACTATGTAAAGTTTCAAGTCCTTATTCGAATAATGAATTCTAATAATCATGATTACGCATTTGTATACAGTATGTCATTTGTACCATGAAAACGATGGATGCCAGTGGTTTCTAGTTTAAGGACTTTTGTTTTTATTACGGAAGCATGCACCCCAGTGGCTATTAAGTGGAACGTTATCCGTCAATATACAGTTGTTTTTGTAATTTGCTTCTTATGTTGGCCATGATGCTTGCACTCGGATCCATCATGTCTTTGGGTGCTTTATATTTGAATGTGATTTCTTTTGTTTTTGTGAGGGTTAGGGGGTGAGCTTAGGCCAGTGTCGTCACGTGAAAAGTGATGAATATTTTTAACATGTAATAGGTGAATGCGTCATGTGCCAAACAAAAAAAAAAAACGCCCAAAACAAAGCATCCATCATAAGAGTTTAATATATTTGAAGAAATAACTGAACATAATGTGTTTTTCTCATCTTTGACCCATAGGTAAAAATTGTGAGTTTATAGTCAAGTTTTTTTTGTTTTTTTTGTCCAGGTTCTTTTTATTTTATTTTTTTAATATTTATATTTGATCAAAGTGTCATTTAAAAGGACATGACACCATTTTTAAAGGGAGCACTTTATCCTCGTGTTGTCGCTTTAGTTTAGCAAATGTTAGTCACTTCTACAGCGCAGCGACTGCCAATCTAATACGCCTCATTTTTGCCCATCGTTTTCTTCTTTTCGCTTCTTCAAACGTTTTAGGGGACTATTTTCATTTGCAAGCTTCCTGTTCATTTCGCGGCAGGACCTCAGTGGTCCAATTGCATCGCCACCCCCGACCCCCACAAAAAAAAAACAACAAAAAAAAAGCAAAAGAACTATCAGCATGTACAGTCCAAGCGTGTTGTTCTTTCTTGATGTGTTTACAGTATAAGGCTCACATTGGCTGTGTTAGGAATCATTCACTTTATGCCCTTGAATTTTCATAGATCCCTAAAAGTCTGATAAGTCTAAATCCCTGTGATTGGGGAGTAGGAAATTCTCTCGTTTATTCCCTATATGGAAACTTTATTGAACTAATTAAGGGACTATCTAGGACCACTAGATGTTCAAAAGCGTTTTTTTTTTTTTTTTTTTTTTACCCAAACCGTTTAGTGTTGATTTTTGAAAAAAATATTGATCGCATTTTATCCTGACAGTTATAGTCAACCTTTTGGCTAATCTGTATCTATTTTTTGGGCATTTAAACTGCTTACTATATATAACATATAGCTATTTTTGTCTCCAGATAATCTAATGCAGATGAATATATAAAGTGATGATTTTGTACTGAGGGAAGTCACGGTCACCAGTCAAGCACAAAAGCACAGCTTCCCATCCTTACCACTTGACGGTGGTGCGTTCGCTTGCTATCTATTTTTCTCGTGTTTTCTACCTTGCAAAGCTTGTGTACCCCCCCCCATTTTTCTCCTGTGCAATACGGTGACGCTTTTGTGCAATTTTGTTGTATTCTGCTGTACTACTTTTCTGCTGTTTCTTGGACAACTTGTGCTAAAAGGTGTTCTCAATAAAATGGCAACATTGACATAGAAAGTTTCTACTGCTCTCTGCTGCCAATGTTCATCAGATTACAACGTACTGTTATTTGAAAGCAGAACATTTTTATAGTTGAGTTTTTCCCAAAATTGATCATTACACTTTACAAAAACATGTTTTTGTTTTTGTCATGTTTTTAAAAACTGTTAGACTAATATATGCATGCAACAAATATTCATAGCATTTGTTATATTGGTATATTTTATGAATCAAAGAAAATTACGAGTGCAGTACATATATACATATCATATATTTTACACATTGATAATAAATTAAAAATTGGGGAGTTTGATTTCCCTTCATTTGGGTCCCACAGATACAGTATGTATATATACACACACACACACACCAGTTTGTACAGCCATACTTGTGAGGACATCCATTGACAATGCATTTTCTAGTCCCCGACCTTAACCTTTTTTTTTTTGTGGACAAATATTTAATAATATTATTTTTTTATAACAGATCCCTTCTATGATCTAAAAGAGGACACTTGATTATTGTTTTGTGGATCAGTACAAATGAAGTTTGAAAAGTTCTCAAGTTTAATCAAACACTGATGACATGTTTGAAGTCGAACCAAAAATACTTTGCCCTGTTTACTTGGCTGAAAATATATTTCACAGGGGGTACTTCACTGAAAAAAGGTTGAGAAGCACTGCTCTAAAAGCAAGTCAAAAAAAGGTCTGAACAAGTGAGGACCGGCCTAAATATCCTCACTTCTCCAAAATGTCCTCACTAGTACAGTATAGTAGTACAATACATATACTGTACTTATGGATATGTATAGTGAAGCCTCCTGAGACGCAGCCTATCCATTTGCGTCCACTTTAGTGGACATTTGTTTTTGGTTCATATCTTTGGACTCGTTCGCCCTTCCCTGCTAAGTCTTAGTGTGCTCATTCGAGGACATGCCATGGTCTCATGTTTTGGTGAGACGAAATGGACACAAATACATCGAATGTGTCTCCGTAGGATATAAATATACAGAAAATCAGCCTCCAAGTAAACAAAAACAAAGTGTTAAAAATGTTACAACTAAACACTTTCAGCGGTACTTTATACAAATTGTATTCCTCATCTCAAAGAAAAGTTGTTGAATGATTTCACACAATAACATTTTATGAGGATCGTGCCAAAAGTGCAGAAGAAGAAGTTCATGGCAATTTGACGAGCCTCTCGCTGGCTTCCCACAGCTTCTTGGCCACGCCGGCGTCACGGGCGAACGGTCGCAGGGGAACGGCTTTGCAGTCCACAAAGTATCCACCGCCCTGATTGGCCGCTTCGTCCGAAACGGCGCAGTAGACCACGGTCTGCGCGCCCGCCTCGCAGGACACGAAGAACATCCACATGAGAACCCGCATTAAAGCTCGGAACAAAAAGGAATAGTGGCATGTCCAATCGCTCTGCACGAAGCCTGGAGACAAAAAAAAATAAAACGAGGATTAGTGTGCGAATTATGTTATTTTTAAACATGGGACGAGACAAACATCCCTCGAGACGTCTAACGAGATTGAGACAACGAGGCGGGATGAGATTTTGGCAAAATGTGTATATAAAATGCCTAAATGTTTCAGTTTTCTTTTTACTGAGCCGACCAAGACAATCATCAATTAGCTTGCAAATATAAACGTAAAACAGGTGAGGTTAGGTGAAAAACAGTTACAAACAAAAAAAGAGTATTTTTGGGGGGGACAAACAACCTTTTCCATTTAAGTTTAAAATGAGAATTTTCAACAGTTTATTTTTTAATAAGTGACGTCAGACTTACAGTAGACACATTTGAGTCAGTCAGGTTTGTTTTAAAGTGATCAATAGCAACTGCAACCGTGTCAGGATGTCAGTATCAAGTTTTGATTTAATTTTTCTGTCTCTGACAAGCAATCCGACTGCTCTCAGCAGCACTTCGGCATTGCTTTCTAGCAGCTAATTTATGCTAAAGATGCTGAACTAAACACTGGCAACAGGCGCCGAATAATAAAATGTCAGTGCAATTAAATTGTTTTTTTTTTAGTTGTGATTTCATAACGTATTTTTGTTTTTTGTATTGGGATTGGCAATGCATCTCATTTAGGGAGGCAGGAAGTTTTTGTGCAGTCGTTGCGACATGCGTTTCCAGGAAGAACTTCAAAATAAAAGCATCCCCAAGGCGATTTGGTATGCTAGCATTTATTTGGCCTCCTCAACACATTTGGTGATCTGTTTTACTGTCATGGGTACTCCATTGCACTTGTGGCCAAACAAGTTAAAAAAAAAAAACCAAAAAAAAATCCAAATCTCTCGTGCTGTGCAGCCACGAGAAATCTCACGGCGTTTGAATCCCCATCAAACGAGATCTGATCCCATCCCGAGGTATTTTCGTTACTTTTATAGAAGCGCGCCTCACCAGGGTGTACGGCGTAGGAGGTGACTCCCTTTCCTTGCATGAGGCGAGCCAGCTCGTGGCTGAAGTAGACGTTGGCCAGCTTGCTGCGACAGTAGGTGAAGAAGGGCAGCAGGTTGTAGTTGAGGTCCTGGAAGTCCAGCTTCTGGTACTTGTAGCTGGAGCAGGTGAGCGTGATCACGCGGCTGGGGGCGCACTCCTTCAGGCGGCCCAGCAGCAAGTTGGTGAGCAGGAAGTGGCCCAGGTGGTTGACGCCCAAGCACATGCTGAAACCGTCGTCCGTCCAGTCCAGGACACCCGGCATGGCTGAAAGAGGAAGGCATTTATTGATGGTTTTTTTGCCTTCACTTTTAGATTTAAATCCCAGGTCACTTTCGGGACGTCAACGCTCCTTGGCAATGCGCCCACCTGCGTTATTGATCAAGATGTCAAGCCTGTTCTCCCGCTGAAGGAAGCTCTTGCAGAAATGGCGCACCGAACGCAGGTTGGCCAGGTCCAGCTCCATGCGGACCACCGCCAGGCTACGACTGCGCAGCTTGATCTCTCGCACGGCTTTCTCCGCCCTGTCCGCGTCTCGGCAGGCAACAACCACGCGGGCGCCCCTCATGGCCAACGCCACGGCCGTCTCCTTGCCGATGCCCGAGCTCCCGCCTGCGAAGTGCACAATCGGTTGTATTTCAGAAAAGAGAAATGTTTGAAAACAAGCAACTCTAAAAGGTTAAATATAATAACACCACAAGTAAACTCGTAAAAGTACTGCATTGAATTGTGTGCAGGGAAGCTACAAGTAGTGTCATGATAAAATGTAAATGAAAAAATGGAAAGTAAAGCAATTTAAAAAGGTCAACATTTTGCTAAGAACGTAGTTACTTAGAAAAACAGTTTGATCTGTGTCAGTAAAGCAAAATGTTATTCGTTGTAGTGTGATAACCTTTTGGAAATGCATTATATGTCGGAACATTTCACTCTATAAAAAAAAGTGTGATTTGTTGTTATTACAATTTGTTCAGTTTAAAAATGAACAAAATCATGCATTTTACGATTCTATCAACGAAAACAATCCAGAAATATCATCTATATTAAAAATGAACAAATCGCGTGACATTATATGATCTTTATCAATGAAAACAATAAAATAATGTAAAAGTCTAACAATCTCGCTAAGAAACCTGTAATGTACAAAGTTTGATAAAAATGGGCGTGATGAATCGAACCCGGAAGTTTAATTACCAGTAATGAGAACCGTTTTTCCGTCCAGTCGTTTGGCATCCGCGCAGTACCGTCTCTTTTTCATCCATTTCAAGAGAAAAAAGACGGCCAAAGAGGCGACTACAGTGGCAAGAAGGTACATTTGGACAAAAATGACATAAAATCAAAGAAGCTAATTACATGGGCTAGCCTGACATGTTAGCTTGCAAGCACACGAGACACAAGAAAACTCCTTCTTCCTCCACTGTTTTGCTACTTATCTGTGCATTTTCCGGATGTAATATGTTGGGAATTAAACGGCTCTAAATAGTTTAAATGATTATTTTTGAATTCATCCTCATCGGACGACGACTGATGGCGTGTAGATGAAAGTGCGCATGCGTCGCTGCCGTGCCGCAATGTATCGTGGGAGATGGTGTTGTCTTGTCATTATTCCTTTGCTCTGCCAAACATTTTGCGACGAAAAGCTTTACCTTTTCCGTCAAATATTAATGAAATGGACTCAGAAACAATGCAAAAAAATGAAATTGTGAACGTTAAACGTGAACCCACTTTTCATGGCCACCTGTAGAGCGGAATAAGAATATATATATATATATATATATATATATATATATATATATATATATATATATATATATATATATATATATATATATATATATATTTGTGTGTGTGTGTGTGTTTATGTGTGCCTGAAAAAGCCAAGCAAAGGTCGAAAAAATCTTTAAAAGGCATGAAATTCAGTATGTCAGTAAATACAGTATGTCCTTAAAAATTGATTTAATTTCCATTATTTACACGTTCCAACCACTAGATGGTAGTATTTCACCCTAATTTTCTTCCATTTGCCGTCTCATAAAGTACAAAAGTCACCGAAATTCTTCGACTGCAAATTTAAACAATAAGGGAACCACGAGAAAAATTATTTTTGTGTTGCACAGGGAGATCCTTCGTGTGATCCCCCCCACCCCACCCACGCACACACACACAATGCAAAAACAACTTTCCATTTTTTTTAATGTAGTCTTAAGGGAAAATATGTATCCATTCATCCATCTATCTCTGGTGCCTATCCCAGCGGTCTTTGGTGACGTACACCCTGAATCAGTTTCTAACCAATTGCTGGGTAGACGAACAAGCATACACGCGCACACCTAACGACAATTTAGCATGTCAAACATTACAGAACCTATCATGCATATTTTTAGAATGTGGAAGCAGGCAAGGGGAGAACATGGAAACTCCACACAGTAAGGCCGGAGCCGGAATCAAACCCACGACCTCTGCATTATGAATTTTATTAATATCCCCAAACATTAATATCCCCAAAATACAGTTTTTAAAAAATGTAGTCATGGGTCTAATAATGAGTAATTATATTACACTGCTTGAACCGCGTTTGTTAGGAGGATGTCATTTTCGCTTCCATCTTTGTGCCACAGATAACTTGAAGAAGAACTTGGCAAACATAGCGCAGTTGTACGTTTGGGAAGTGTGGCCTCTCTGAGATGCCGTAGCGCACTTGTTTTGCTTAGTTCACCACCAGATGGCACTAAATTCTACACATTGTCACTTTAGAAGCGTTGAAATTTTTTCAAGGAGAAAAAAAAAAATCGTAATTTTACAAGAATAAGTCATACATGGATCAGATTTTGGCCTGAAATGAAAAAAAAAGTGTCCTTAATAAGAATACTGCTGTTTTAGTCCCCAAGAAAGGGCTTTATTCCTGTCTCATTTTTTGGCCCTCCCCTCATAATCATATTCCATGTACTGTTCCCCCTGACAACACGCGACAGCTCGAGTTTAGCCAAATGAAATGTAGCGACATCTGCATCCACCCACTCAGCCTGCCGGCTCCGGGGACCGGCAGCACCAGCGCAGACTCCCGGTGTGGAGGAAGCTGAGTCTAATCACGGGCGACGTCCTTATCTCTTCTGTTCTGCATATTCATAACGAACCGCCACGGCGTCTGCATGCTCAATGAGCCCGCCTCAATGTGCCATCCAGTCGCTTTGACTTGGTTTTCAGAATGAAGGAAAGAAAGATTTTACAGGATTAACGACGCAGTTTATTTTCTGGGATAAAAATATCGCTCTGCAAAAATCTCGTAAATCCATTGTTTTTCTCAATGTAATGGCGATAACTTTTATCAACACTAGAATTTTAATTATTTGAATTCCTTTTTTGTCACCTGCCTAAGTAGCGAAGGCTTTTCACCTTAGGGTGCAGATTTTACAGCAATTTGTCATTTATATTTCTTTAAATTTTTTTAAGAGTAATGGAGAGTCCCAAATGGATACTTTGTTATGACGGCTAAAGTGCTGAAATAACTGATTACTCTAAGTAACTAAAGTAATTTATTAATTTACCTAACTCATCAAATACTCAATTTCAAAAATAATCAGTTACTTTTAGAAACAGAGGACCACAAGAACCACTTGAAAAAAAAAATATTTTGGATATTTCTTTGATTTACAGAATGATTTGATGACATTTTATTTTTCATTGCACTGTATGTATTGCATAACATTTTTACTAACTAGCCTACATACAACTATTGTTGTTTATTGATTATTTAGTGCAGGGGTGTCATACTCTTTTTAGCTTGCGGGCCATATAAAGGAAAATCTAACCTTAAGTAGGCCGGACCAAATTATGGGATACCTTTATATATTTAAAACAACAACTTCAAATTTATTATTCTTGAACACAACATCACAATTAATCATAAACATGAACATTACAATTCATCTTGAAACATTGAAAGTTTTGCATTTATTTTTATACTCATTTTTATACTTTACATGACAAAATTATCCCGCGAGCTGAATGAAACCTGTTTGCGGGCCAGAAGCGGCTCGTGAGCCGTATGTTTAAAACCCCTGGTTTAGTGGTTAAAAAAAACTGTCGGGTTTGTGTCGATTTTTTTTTTTTTTGTGAATAACACTGGTTCGAGTCATGAGTTCTTGAAGTTTTAAACTCAATGAAAACTTTCAGTCTGATGTTTGAAATTCTGACACGGTAGCCCGGTGCTGCGTAGAATGCAAATATTTCAAGATGATATCAAATGTTTTTGTGCGATAGGAGTGAAAGCTGAGGGCGCAGAGGGAGGTTCACTAAAACACTTTTTGGAATTGCGATAGTGACGCTTGCTCGCAGATGTTTACAGAAGGTAAACATGGAATGAAGGACGTGATCATCTTCACTTTTCAAGTGCGGTTGTTTTGCAATCGAGAAGTTCGCTTTTCATATTCTGTCAAGGACTTAAAATAACCCTGATGTGGCAAGTTTAATGGTCACTTAAAAATGTACCATATTGTTCCGGCGTGTTCATCCCAATGGGGTGTGACATTTGGGAGCACTTACATGCATGGAAAAAGAAAAAGAAATGCTTCTAAAGACAGTTTTGTCCAAAAAGACACAGGAATTCAGCCAATTAGACACATCCGTTTCCTGAAGTTTTTTTTATTTTGAAAATTAACCCACAGAGCCACTTTCAATCCGGAAATTGGTAGCTATCTTGAATAGACCCAGAATAGTTGCAGGTTATTTTTAAGCAGGCATTTTTGAATCTTTTTGAACATTTATGGTCCCCTCCATGAGCCGCCACCTTACCGCGGTGGAAGGGTTTGCATGTCCACGTGGGGGGACGGGTCCTGACTGTTGTTTGTGCTCCATGTTCAAACGTAAGCTTGTCCATGCGCGCATTTGGCATCAGGACATCCTTGGCCACAGTACAGGATCAACTTTGTGGTCATCAGATTTGCAGGTGCATGTTTTGGACACTCGTGTGAAGACGGTGTGTTTGCTCTGATGGTGGGGAACGATGCTTGGCAGACTTGGCAGACCCAGAGGTATCATGGGGGTCTGCGGAGTCCTCTGTCAGAAGGAGTTTCAACTCCCACCTCCGGCAGAATTTCGGCCACGTCCCGGGGGATGTGTGGGACATTGAATCCGAGTGGACCACGTTCCACGCCTCCATTGATTGGAGGCTGATTGGAATTGCGACCTCAAGCTGGTTGGTGTCTGTGTCGGCGCCCCTGAACCCGTTGGTGGACACCAATGTTGAGGGGATTCCGTCAAGATGAAGAAGTAGTCCTATCGGGACCATGGCCCTCAGTTGGAAAATGGTGGTCTTGCTCTAAGTGGAGGAGTTCAATTATCTCGGGGTCTTGTTCACAAGTGAAGGTAGGCTGGAACAGGAGAGCGCCAGGTGGATCGGTGCAGCGTCCGCTGTAATGCGGACGCATTATGTCTGTATGACTTCTTTTTTCGAAAGCCCTTTGAGACTTCGGTGATTCAGGGCTATACAAATAAAATTTAATCGATTGATCGATAATGCAGACTCCCTACCGGCCTGTCGTGGTAAAGAAAAAGCTGAGCTGAAAAGCGAAGCTCTCTATTTACGGGTCGATATACGTTCCTGCCCTCACCTTTGAGCTAAGACCAACGTGTCCTTTGGATGTTTTGAAAATTCACCCCCCAAAGGCGATTCAATCAGCGGTAAGAAATTGAGTATGCATGTTAATCATGAGTTGACCCATGAAAAAATTCAAAAGGCTACGCCTCAAGTTACACAACTCGCCATAAAAGGCAAAAGTCTAATAAGTGAACTCCACAGAGTCGGATCTTGATGTAAAGGAAAACACTAACAGTCCGTATAGCTTCGTGGCTTTCAAAAGTGATTAATCGCTTGTTGGAAATGTGATCTGGTTGTTATCTGGTGCCTCGCTCCAGGTCTTTCCCGCCTATTTCCTCTCCCGCTGGCAGCCTTCATGTTGTGCCAACAAAGAGCAAGGCATTCCACCGGCATATTTGATACCCCTGCGCGGCCCGGACCTGTAAGTCACACTCGTAATTTTCCTTTTGTGAGCGTATCACACACAACGGTAGCGCCGGCACGTTTGCCGGCCGCGTAGCTCCCGGGCCTCGCTGGCTAATTAAAGGCTTGTTTTCACATCGACCGGGCCCGGGACGCTAGAGGTGATGAAGCGCACCTGTACCCTCTCGTGGCCTGTGGGTCTCACATGAACCGTGCATGGGAAAAATCGAAAACATTCTTTAAGTGTGAGCCGTCCCGCCCAGAAGACCCTCAAACATGTGCAGGCACATTGAATCATCTGAGACATCGTATGTATGGTACAGTACAAAATATCCAAGGGGGTCTTAGAGAAAAATCTGATAAATTAATAGTTTTTGGAAGAAAATAGTTGTATTTGCAGAAAAAACGCAGAGGCTTCAGAAAAAGGTGCTTTTTTTTTAATGGTAAATTCCATCCATCCCTCCAATCTGAACTGGTTGCCAGCCAATTGCAGGGCACACAGAGACAAAAAAAATATTTACGCACCCAATTACGCCTAGGGACAATTGTATTTCCAATACACCTGCAATGCGTGTGGGAGGAAGCCGGAGTGCCAGGAGAGAACCCACACAGGCCCGGGGAGAACATGCAAACTCCACACAGGTAGGCCAGAGCAAAGTGGATTTGAACTCAGGTCCCTCAACTGTGAGTGGATTTGCTAACCACTGTATCACCAAGCTGCCCTCATTTGTGTAAAATAAGTGAAATAGTCAAAGGAAAAATATAAACATAAACAGGTTTTTTTTGCAATGTTCAGACAGAATCAAAGCTTAACTTAGAATCAGTATAATATTCTGGCATGTTTGTTTTTTTAAATGTAATTTTCAGATACCAGCTTTTAAAAAGATTTTAGCGAAAGGAAAAAAAAAAGCTACATTCGATTAAAAAAAAACACTTAAAAAAAGGATTTTATATTTAGAAAGACAAATTATACTTTCAAGGATAATAGTTGCAATCTTTCAAAGAGAAAAATGTTCGGCAAATAAAGTTGTATCTTATGAAGATCAGATTGACTAGAGAGAATAGAGTTGTAAGTTTAAGAGAGGAAAAACAAGTTTTCTCTCGAAACACTACCCTTGACATTTTATGACATAGGAATTTGCCTTTTTAAAGCAGCTCTACACTACAAGGCACATCTTTAAGAGGCGATATTCACGTTAAACGACTCATATGGAAGAAAGATGAATTGTGTGGAAAGTTGCCTTTGTGATAAGATGAGAATGAGGGAGTGTGTACGTGTGTGTGCGCGCGTGTGTATACACGTGTGTGCACGCGCAGCGGGTCTTTCCTGACGACGTGCCGCATGGCAAGGGGTGCTTTCCTCATGCAGGTTTCCTCTGCAGGTTTGAACAAGTCCGCTGGTGGCTCCCCACAGAAACATCAAGACAGCAACGGTATGCGTGTGCGTTTCAAAAAAAAAAATCTCGAGTGAGACGAGTAGGAGGTGAAGATGTCTCAAATCATTTCCAAAGAGGGTTGAAGGAGGAAGCCCGTTCAGCAAATCAGCTTGCGAAATAAAATGAATCGTGACTTCGTAGGATCAATGTCACACTGTCACTTTTCATTAACACTTTGGACACGTTATTAAATTAAAAACGCACATTTCAGAACACCTAGGATTAGTTTGGATTTGGAACCCGTAGAAACTGTCACAATCTCAAAACAAGTCTGTTAGATTAACACTGAAAGCTTATATTTGAACAAGCAGCACGTTAAGCCATGTAACAATAATAACAACGAAATATTTACAACTCGTTTGTTTTCTTTATCTTCTGACAGACACAACAAATTAGCACGCTATACTGCCTCCAGTGGCCGAAGCGTGCAGAATTGAAGTCATTTAACGCCAGTCATTTCCAGACCCTATTTAACCCTAGCTTGTAAAAATTTGAAAAGGAAATAAATACTTACTTGGGAATAAATGTATGGACTGAAAAGACATTTAGAAATGTCTCTAGGATTGAATGAGTTGAATATCGTACGTAAATCTTGAGTACAATGCTGGTAACTTTTCTTTCTCAACACAACAAATTACATTCAAATGTAACAATGCTCATTTTATTTCAGTCAAATTGAGTCTCAGTAATTTTAGCCAACAAAGTCGTCAAATTGGCAACTCAAGTCATGTCGTGGGAGAAGCGACACTATTACCCACTTGACCCCGTGTCCCCTTGCTGTTTTTGTTTTTCTTTTCAAGCCACAAATCTTTCTTGGCAAGTGACTGGTATAAAGATCATCCCGGCCGTCAGCGCTCACGTTGCATTTGGAGCGCATATGTGCTGCACAGTGAGTCAAAGCTTTATGTTGAAAGTCTGCCCTTTTCTTCAACTCATGGCTGAGTTCATCGAAAAGCCTTTGAAGCCTGCTTCACAGTCCACATTTGGACATTTTTGGGGTGGCCGACACTAAACCACACCCCCATTTTTTTATTTTGTCGGTAAACAATGCCTGCACATTCGGGAACTGATCCCAATTAGGATTTCGAAGTGTTTACCAAACTTTATTCAGTCACAGAACCGGGCACATCACCACCTCATATATATATATATATATATATATATATATATATATATATATATATATATATATATATATATATATATATATATATATATATATATATATATATATATATATATATATATATATATATATATATATATATATATATATATATATATATATATATATATGTGTGTGTGTGTGTGTGTGTGTGTGTGTGTGTGTGTGTGTGTGTGTGTGTGTGTGTGTGTGTGTGGCCACCAGGGGGCGACACTAAGGACCTGATTCATTGGTCCATGGCAGAAGTCAAATTGACGTCAGTGGCATGTCCCATATATGACCCTTGGCTTCTGTGCTGTTTTTTTTCTGTCCCTTCCAAGTAAATGGCTCCAGACGTAAACATTTGGTTCGACGTTACCACCCCCCTCCCAACTAACCCCCTCTCAACCTTCTTTGAGGCCGCGCTTCATCCCCTGAGGCCCCTCCGTCCATGCACCGTGCAGTCTGATTTTACACGCTGTCACAACGGGCTTTTTACCGCAGAGCTGAGGTACTGGCTCCGGCCGCACAGATGTTTCTCGCGGAGCGGCGCAGGAAGCCATTAAAGAACAAATCAGTCATGCTCCACAAGAAGGAAAAATATAAATTCACTGCAGCCTCGTGGAAACTTGTTCCATTTGCAGATAAAAGAAAATGTAAATGGACAAATGCGTGAAAGGTACTGACATGGAATGTGGAGGGGTGAAGTTGACTCCTAAATCTTATGGCTTCGGTTGTAGTTTTTCCACGTCGGTACCATTCACAGCGACTCGGACACACAGCCACCTTCTGCTTCCTCGAAAACAGAGTAATTCAGAAGTTGACGTCAACCACCTCATTTGTTGCTGATGCTAGTCAGATTGAAAAGCAACAAGGGAAATCAAGGATTTGATGGTTAATGTGAAAGGGGCTACAAAGCCAAAGCAGTCTTGCCTCTGATACTACCTCAGAAGCCGGGAAATCTACGGGTCGACTTCAAACCCTCCAGTCAGTCATTACCTTTCACAAAGAACAGTGACGTGTGACTGGCAGCGTCAAAGGGGCTACAAAGTTGTTGTCCCGCTTCTGACACTACCCCCAAAGACAGGAAATTTGCGGGTCAACTTCAGCTCATCCTTTGTGTGTGACTAACCTTTCACACAGAACACTGACCTGAAAAAGCCTGTTTGGGAATGCAACAAAAACATTTTTTAAACCTCTGAGAGTACCCCCAGATAAATTTACTGGTCAACTTCAACCCCTCCATTCTTTGTCAGTACCTTTAACACCATAGAGTGGCGCACTTTCACACAGGCAAACCAGGGAATGAATTCACCATCCCCGCCCATGTTACATTTCTGATATCTATGTCTGAACCTGGGAAATCGGTGGCCCAACTTCAACGCCCACATTTTGGTACCTTCCACACAGGATGTTAACTCATGGGTGTAAGGGGTACACAGCCACCATACTTCCTCCAAAGCCAGGAAATGTGCAGGTACAGCTGCACAAATACGATTTCTATTTCTTCCTTGTTTTTTTTTTTATGTTTGGATGTCTGCACTCATTATAGCATTTGCTGCATCAAAGGCAGCATGTAACACTTGGGTAAGATTTGAACCTGGAATAGATCGTCTGATATGAAAAAGCCTCAGCGGTAATTGGGCGTGTCAGAAGATTTATGATATCACCTGTGTGTTCAAGAACAGGTGTGGGAATTCCCACAGTCTGCACATTCCCACAGCCATTTTATTCTGGGCCTCGGGAGCGAGGAAAAAAAATTGGCACGGGCCCCTTAAGTAATCAAGTACTTAACGAGGCAGATTATTTTTTTTTACAGGCTTTTATTTTTTGGTCACTGTTCTTTGTGAAAGTTACTGACACAGAATTGGGGCCAGAAGCCACCACGCAAATTTCGAAGTTAATAGTGAGAGTGACAGGTATAATGGTGGCTGTACATCCCCTTTCACACTACTTGTTAAAGTGCAATTTTTCCTTTGTCATTGTTTTGTGTGAAAGGTACAGCAACTGCATGTAGTTAAGTTGCATCAGGAATTTCCAGATTTCTGAGGTAGTACAAAAGTTGTAAGAGAAGTTGCACAGAGGCTTTATTTATTTATTTATTTATTTATTTATTTATTTATTTATTTATTATCCTATACTTCCTCAGTTGCTGTTTTGTGTGAAAGGCACAGAAAAGGAACGGGGAGTAATGTTGACGTTTCGAGGTAGTATCAGAGATATAACAGGACTATAGCTCTTTAGTCCCTGTCGATGCAGTTTTTCTTCATTATTTTCCCGTGTGAAGGGGACCAAAGTCTGAGTTATCCCAAAAATTTGACTTCAGTTGACGTGTGAACAGACCGGTGGCGGTATTATAGCGCGTGTACATCAAGCAGCCTCCACAGGGAGAAGAATATGACCAGAGGGGGTGCGGTGAGGGATGGCCTTCATTAAGGATCTTAATTCCTCATGCCTGTGAAAGCTGAGAGGCAGGCCGGTCTCAACAACTCGTGTGGTTTTGTTTGAAAGATCCTAACAGTACCATACACGCAGTCCAATGGCAAGTAATGTACTATGAAGTTCAGGGATAAAAGGGAGAATGAGAAAGCCTTTGAAGTGCAATTCTTCTTAGTCTCATTGAGCGCATTGTCAGTGGAATGTGCAGCGAGACCGGGTGATATGCGGGTCAACTCCTACACTCCCAAATCCATGTCGGTACCTTTCACACAGTAGATCGATATAGCAAAAAGACAAGGCAGTGTAAAAGACAGAATCAGAGACATAACTCTTTAATATAAATCTTAGATATTTGCAAAACAACTTCAATCATCCACCTCGCCACTTCCGCTGTTTAATATTGGTACCTTTTCACACAAACAGCAAAACAAGAAAATTTAGGGCACAGGAGACACATGACAAGAAAAGGATTGCTTTGAAGGCAGTGTGAATTGGTCTACCTTTCTGTTCCGTCGCTGAATGCACCTCAGAAGCTGGGAAATTTGCGAATGGACTTCAGTCCCCCATTCCATGTGCGTTCCTTTCACACAGATTAGCAACATAGAACCCACCACTAAAAACATGACTTTCATAGGCAGTGTGAAATGGCCTTCCCTTTTGTTAAACCGCTGTAATACCTCAGAAGCTTCATGGGAATTTCATACGTCAACTGTAGTCCCCTGTTTTGTGTCTGTACCTTTTCACTCAGGTCAGCAACGTTGGAAAAAGAAGGAAAAGAACTTTAATAGGTAGTTGCTACAAAACCACTGTCCTGATTATGTTACTCTTGGCGGGCACTGTACCTAGGTCCCACTTGTTACACCTCTGATAGGAGGTGATGCCCCCCCCACACACACACACTCCCAATGTCTGTACCTTTCACACAGAAAAGCAACACAAGATAGTTAATAAATACTTAACTTCGATGGGTTGAGTGAAAGGGGAACTAAAGTCTCCATGTTGTCTCTATTACACTTTAGATAATGATTTCAGAACGCGTGATAAAACTTGGTCAAATTCACCCCGGCCTCCATTCTCTGTCTGTACCTTTCATGCAGCAGGTATACCTAATAGCTAATACTGAGGCAGCTCAGGTTCAGAATTGTGTTGGTTATTTGAGTTTTGAGTGTCTTCCAGAGCTCCAGCCGAGTGCAAACCTTGCTCATCATGTTTATTGATGTTCACCACACATTTTGGGCCAAGTGGGCTTGCAGCCTACTGCTTTGTTGGCCTGGTCCCAATTTTACACAAACGTGACTCTGTTACTCGCATCCAGACACAGATTTGTCTCAAACTACTACTACTTAGACTGTACTTGAAAAACTGAAAATGGGGTTTCCGTCAACATAAATACATGTAAACACTTCACCTCAATAACAATTTTTTTCTGACTTATACTAGTAGTTATATTCACTTTTGAGTGCTCAAAGTTATAAATGATACCTCTAGTACTGTTGATATGTACAGTTTAAACATAATAACAAATGATTGTAAACCAAAACTTTGTCTTTGTTTCTGACACGCATGACGATTCACAGATGGGTTAAGCCGCCATAGTGTGGAGCCAACTACTGGCAAGGAGGATTTTTTTTTTCTTTCAATGTCAGTGACTTGGTATTGGCATACTTCATGAGTATTCAAGACCTGGAAATAAAGCTGTGTCAGCCTGGTATTGCTAGCTGGTATTGATACACACCCAAAATTCAACGTTGAACAATTTGCCGATGATCGATTGGCTGGATTTGTTGTCTCTCTCTCGATGACTGTGAAGCTGTGCGGTGTTAATAAAACTCACACGGGGAGTCTTAATTAGAGACCCAAGATGGATGACGACTGTGCGTGTCATTGCTGTGTTGGGCGAGTGGGCGTTTTTGCACACTCGGGAGATTTGGGAGGAGGGGCGGTCATGCTGTTTTTCTCGCTGGTGGCGTGATATTAACTGCAGCTTTCATCTTTGAGCTTTGAACGCATCACAGGTGTGCATCAGTGGGGGGGAGGACGTCGGCAAGAGGCCGCCATTTGTCAAGGCTTCTATGGGGAGTGGTTTTGATGGTGTGTGTTTCTTTTATGGAAAACTGATTATTCAAATGCTCGTATGCGTAGTTAGCAGAAGCGGACTTACTTATTTGTTTAAGGGCTTACATTGGAGCGCTAAATAGCTAGATGTGTCATGTTATTCCTATGTAACACAAATAATTAAACTGTGTCTCAGCTATGCATTCTTATATTTAACTTGTTTTAAATTAATAGTAACCAACTATATTGGATACTATTCGATAAAACATTTTATCTTTGTAAAATTGTTACTTTTTGTATACCAACTCTATTTTTGCTCATTGTATTATTCATAACAAATAAACAGGTATTTAATGGAAAAAAATAATACATTTATTTCCTTAAAGAAATAATAAAAAGTTAGTTTTTGCAACATGAAGCAAATGTAATCATTTGCCTCCTGAAATGAGTTGATTGACTCTCATCAAAGAGAGTTTATTTTAAATACTGTACTATATATTTTATACAAAAAAGTTTATTGAATTTTGCATATTCGACACAATTATGGTTAAAAATGAGACCAAATTAGAATAATTTATTTCAATACATTACAAAATAAAATAAATAAAAGTATATGTATAAAATATTTATATTTTTTTAACATATTATTTAAAATAAATACATTTACATGCCATTTTTTTAGTCCTGTCTCCAAACAAAATTTCCCCACCGCTGGTATTAAGTGCGCCATAATTTTTGATCCTTTGAGTATTGTCTAAATTATATACAATATATGAAAAAAATGACAACTGTTTTAAATTATCCACCAATTGCATAATGTGTCAATATCTGCAAGCGATTTGGATTAACACGCTAAACAAGAGAGTTGCGCGTGTCCTGCCAAAACAGGATATGGGAACCACGTTGATACAGGGGCGCCCTAGTTGAGATTTCAAGGATTTCGTTTGAAGGCCGAGCTGCTGCCTCTCACCCTTGTGAATAATGGCCATCAACATGTGTTTCCACTCACCTGCTCACCAACAGACCCTGGACGGACCCTCGCACAAGAACCATCTTCTAATGTGCCTCCAGGGGATCATTGACTTTTACACTCCATTTTACAAACATTTATACAATCACACTTTATGTATAGCACGCAGTAATGGAGAGATGTCAGCCCTCAAGTCAACCTATCCGAAATCAAGCCAAGTTGAATTTGCTCCGAGTGTTGAGGTACATGCTGGACAATTGCTGGCATAATTGACTTCACAGCACTCTTGGGTATATTTTCTTTATCCTCAGCAAAGAACAGTTTACAATTACTCTGGCTTACTGATGAATTGTGACGTCTTCTGCATGCAAATGTGTAATTACTTATTTATGTTATACTGCCCCCGGATGGCCAAGAAACACGCAACAGAAGGAGCAGCACAATTTAGATTGAAGCAAAAATAAAGTGGTTAAAACGAAGCAATTCCTTTGTTAGTGTTTGGTCACTAAAGTAATAGTTTGACGGATGGTAAATAATTCTTTAAAATAGAAGCTTCAAGTTTAATGCAGAAACAAAAAACTAAAATATTCAGCTTAACACTAACAAATGGCCATAGTTTAATGACAAACACTGATGTCGTTGTGTTACAATGAATGTTTTAACACAAATTTTGCATCAACGCTTAGACAATTAAACAATATTCACAGGGATATATTCATTATCATCATTTAAAAAAAAAAACTGTTATTAAGGCAGCTGAGTCTTCAATTATGTCTTTAAGAATGCATTATAATGCCCTCCGGTGGCCAAATTTCACACACAAGATGCTGCATGTATGTATTATGTATTAATCATCATACAATATTTATATTTTTGCAAAACATATGTTTCTCATAAAAAAAAAACGCATTACATCTTTTATTCGTGGCATTTCCTGGCACTAATTTAATGAGGGAAATGTGATTTGCGTGATATAAGTTATGAACACGGAACGAATCAAACTTGTATTTCAAGACGCCAATGACTTACAAAGTTTAAGATGAGCAATATACTAGATAAGCACTAGAGTGTGCTGTTTCTCATTTAAATGGGACATGTGCCGGGAACTTTGTATAACTCTCATACTCATAAAAATAATGACGCCACCTTTAATTAAAACTTATTACAGTAATTTGATTGCTTGATTTAATGGTGTATGCCTTGAATAACCTTCGTGTCTGCTGCCCTTTTCACACTGTTTGTTTACTTCCAATTAAGATTCCTTTTCAGATGAAATAGTTGAGATTCCAGCTTTAAATGTGCACAAAAGCCACCAAACTTGTTGTCATGATCGTGAGTACATCTAAATTACTTTCTTAATGATGTGACCATATTATTTTTATTATTGTTATTATTACTACTCCACATAAAGCCTGTTGAGTTCAATAAACACCTGGAGTTGCTGTTCAAAACGTGGAGAAAATTTACTTTCTGTGAATATAACTTGTCAATTAAATGAATGCCGTACTGATGAGCTGATAGAGGAATGTAGAGTTTACAATGCAAGGTAGACCAGCTGCAATATAATTGGCTGTTGTGTACAGGCAGAAATGTCTAGAACCTAGAAAGTGGAATTCATACCAACGTCTCAATGATCAATATATGTAGCCAAGATGAGCACACCAGAAGAATTAGCATTCAAATGAATCAGCAAAACTTCATGCATTTTTTCATGTCATTTAGGAATGTATTATTTATATAAAGTGCAATACAATGGAGTGGTACGGGTTCTCATTAAAATGCATATTACAACATTTTTTGAGGGGGAGGCTGGAACTTAATACAGTAATGTCAGGTTTGGGATTGTTGATGAATGATTTTTTTTCGCTTTGTGCCCCTCAACCAAAAAGTGGATGTCCATTGAAAGAAACAAACCAGCAACAGAGGAACCAACTTTGAAATGTTTGGATACCTGGGGGCTCGGCCCTGACGCCTCCCTCCTATGCACGCCCCTGGCTGGGTCCTCATGCCACAGACTTACAATATTTTATGTTTGTTGTTGGCGGTGGTCTTTCTGCCGCGAGATTCTTTTGAGGTATAGGCTTTGGGCTGGCTAACGTTGAAAAAAAGTAAAAAAATAAAAAATAAAAAAAAACAAGCGCTGTCCGAACCTGCACCTCTTCCTCCGCCTCCGCCGCGCAGGTTGAAAGTGCTTGGCTCGATTTCCTGTCACATGGCCTAGAAATCGGATCCCTCCGCGCTGCTATCTAGTCCCCCCCACTCTGCTCCTCTAGTAGGCTGCCGGGTCGTTTCACGGATTTCCAGAGTAGAGCGCGAGAGCCGAGCCCGCCTCAAGTTCACCTCACCTGGGACCATGGATCCGTGGACCGCCGCCTCCTCGCTGCTCTTAGCCGGCTTCTTCTTCTTGTCCTCCGCTTCGCTGTCTCACTTCGACACCGGTGAGTCTGCAACCTGTTCACTTGATTCTGCTTTTTCTTCGCTTTGTTCATCTTATTTTCCTTCTCTTCGCTCGTTTATTTCTTTATGGACTTTGACGCTTCTCCGAACTTTATTTGCTCCGTCTCGGTGCTCCAGGAAGGCTTCCCTCCGGCGCGCGGGGATGTTTCCCCCTCCAGCCGAGCATAAACTACGAAACCACCATCTAAGATTATTTTCTCTATTGTTTGATATAAAACGAGCGTTTTTTGTATGATTTAAATTTAAACGTACTCTTCCAGGCATCACCCGATGTGTGTGCACTGAGACTCATGTTCTTAATAAAATATTTGTGATTAATATTGGGACTCATACATGCAAATATTGACACGTGTTTCTAATATGGTCATTAAACTCCGAATCTCACTTTTTTTTGTGAGCCCGTAGGATTATGTATTTTTATTGATTTATGTATTTTTATTGATTTATATTATTGATTTAATGTTAATTAATGCTTTGGAATGGTAGGAAATGCCCTTTTGAGCAATATGCAAAATGTTTTAATCATCCAGCTGATAAGGTCTGAATATAGACAGTTGACATTCTTAATACTCTGTTTATGTAAGTCAGAAAAATAAACTTATGTGCTTTTGGAATACAGTAATGTACTCTAAAAGGTCATAGTAATTTACTTCATGTATGACACAGTTGCCAATGATGCAACAGTGTGGACTGAAATGTGAATTTTACCTTAATTATAGCTGTTATTATTAATTATGTTATACATTTTGAAATTAGGACTATTTGTGACCAATTGTTACAAACCCTTCTTTTGGGGTGTTCATCCCACAATATCATGTAATTTGAATGCAGCGCACTCAGCTATGTTATTATTGTATTGATTTAAACATATATTTAAACTGATTTGTTACAATGAAATTGACAAAACCTTGGATTAGGTAAGAATAGTTTATATAAAGACAGAATGAGGAAAGAAAGGCAAAAAATTCCAAAGTTTGTGTGCCTTTTTAATTACATTTTTGAGTCAGACAAACTGTTCTGGTGGCAACTGATGTCCAGGCACTCAACTTGCAGAGTGCCTAAGATGAGCTTGTCAGCTAACATGCGCTTGCATGTCTCTCAGGGAGCTAAGCCTCTCCCATTAAAGCTGCACACACTCAAAGTCATAGATCTTAAAGGTCGTAAAATGTCGAATAACGCAAACAAAACATTTTTATCTGATTATTTTTTACTGGGATAGTTGGCAGAATAAGCGATTCCGTCAACATTCGATAGCCGCAGCTGTTAAGTTTCAAAAATGTTATTTTTACTGTCTTAGGATCCTTTACATATGAATTGGTTAGTGTGTGTAATCAAGCCACCAGACGACCTAAACTAACCTTGAATTAGAGCCAGTGCACATGTGCGGCCAAACTGCTTTGCAATGCAAAGAAGTGTTTTTGCGTCACTCACTGAAACATGTGTGCACTTCCTCTGCCTGCACACAATATTGGGTCATAACCTCCTCGCAGATATCTAATAACGCCGACCGCACAAACCGAGCCCTGCCTGCCTTTTGCTGTAATTTGGGCCGGCTTTCATGTCAGAAGCGGCAAAAATCCGCAGGCTTTCCTTTTTAATTTTTTTGTCTTCTTAATGACACCCTTTGGGCTCCAAATTAGAGGGTCGGCCATCTGGGCTGGTGCGTAACTGCTCCCATGTGTACCTATGTATTAACACAAAGTATTTAAAGCCACGGTATTCCCCCTCATAACAGTGAGGGGAGAAAGAGAGGAGGGGAGTCAACTGCGTATTCAACAATCATGTCACGCATTTACAAGACGGCTAACGACGTAACGACCAATTTTCTATGGTCTATTTTGACCCTGGAAACAGGGCCAAAAAAAGCTTAAAAAACACTCCGTGGAGCATCCGCCCAGGTTAGCCAGTGCATGTGGCGACTGCATTTGCATATTCAATCGCATTTGGCGTAAAAGCGTGCCTGACGACTTGTGTTTGTTTGAATTCCATTGCTTGACTGATGTAGTAGTGATAAGTGTTGCAAAAACATCACGATATTCTCTGCTGAGATGCTATCGGTGATATTGTTTGCTTGTGGGATTCCCCGTCGGATATCCTGCAATGTAAGTAGCTCGTTTGAAAACATATGTTCAAATATGGGGCAAAATATCCTGAAAAAAACAAAATAAAACAATCTAAAGATGAAAAAATATTTCTAAAAAAAAACAGAAAGTCTTATACGCAAATCCGAGCAAGGACTTCTGAACTGAGTCACGTAATAAAGAAAATATAGATTTGAATTAATTTTAGCATTTTAAGTCATAGGAGTGAAGTGATAGGGAAACCATGGTTACTAACGTGAAAAAAGAACCATAAACAGGAAACGGTACGTGAAGCAGAAAAATGTTAAATAAAACAAAACCTTCCAACAAACATGCCATGAAACTGGACTACAAATGGGAAACGTTAGATCCTGAAGCGGAAGAACGGGTTGACATGTTCACATGTTCAATACACTAGGGAAAGATTCTCAGTGCGGTAAACTGTGAATAACTGATGTCACAGAAGAGAAAGACATGCCGATATCAATCGTTTAAATCTTAAATGCCGTATTTTCCGCACTATAAGGCGCACCTAAAAGCCTTAATTTTTTTTTAAAAAAAGCCGATGGTGCGCCCTATAATCAGGTGCGCCTTATATATGGATCAATATTGGGATTGGTAGATGGGGAATGAAGTGATAAAGTAAGCTTTACCTGTTTCTTTTGTGTGTTTACAGTTGAACAAGGTTGCTCATATTGACTGAGTTATTATGCTTTGAGAGTTTAGAGTTATTATTTGAGTTATTATTGTTATTACTTTGAGTATCACCATATTGCGATTGAAAAAGTTTTAAAATATGCCATTATTGTGGGTGCGCCTTATAATCCGGTGCGCCTTATATATGGTAAAAGTTTTAAAATATGTCATTAATTGAGGGTGCGCCTTATAGTGCGGAAAATACGGTACTACAGTGCTGGGTGATATGCCCGCCAAAAAATCTTAAAAATCTCGATTTTCTTCAATAATTCTTGCCGTTTCTTATTTCATTTAGAGAAATAATTAATTTGATTTATTGCCCAGTAGAAAACAAATGCTTTATAGATGATTGAATTGCATGTGACGAGAACTCTCAATAGCAAACCAAGGCTAACCGTAAGCTCCTCCCAGACATAAGTTCATAGCTTTTATCTCAGTTGAGATGGTGTGAGGGTCTTGCCACCGCTCTCCTCCATCTCTCCTCCCTTCTGAAAACAAAACCAAGCCAAATGACTACCCTCAATGAACTTCAAAGAGGTGGCTCACTTGGGCGGCTCGGTGCAGCAGTGGTTGTTAGCGCGTCAGCCTCACAGTTCACGGACCCAAGTTCAAATCCACCTACCGCCGGTCTTTGTGTGTGGAGTTTGCATGTTCTGCCCGCGTGGGTTCTCTCGGGCACTCCGGCTTCCTCCCACAATCCAAAAAACATGCTTGGCAGGTGTATGGGACATACTAAATTGTCCTTAGGGGTGATTGGATGCGTGAATGGTTGTTTGCCTCTGTGTACCCTGCGATTGGCTGGCAACCAGTTCAGGGTGTCCCCGCCTACTGTTAGAAGTCAGGATAGGCACCAGCTAGCCTGAGGATAAGCGCCTCTAGAAAACGGATGGATGGAGGTGGCTCACTTTCTCCACTTTGCAAACAGCCAATCATATTGCACCCTGCTTAGACAGCTCCACAGCTCATTACTGGTGACTAGACAGTATTGTTGTTCTTGAAACCTTGACTTTTCAAACCCACGGTAAACCATCAAACCACTACTCGGCCCATGTTTCTAGTGAATTGTAATAGTGACTAGTTAATGATCTGATTTTGCAAAGATTGGGCTTGGAACAAGCAAATATGTTGAAACAAGCAGATCCGACTGCATCTTGAATAATCAACATTTCAACAAAGCATAAGATCAGCGTTCTCTGCTTTATTTTGTTATGTTATGTTGTTAATGCTCTGTAAAAAAAAAATCACCGTCTTTGGAAAACGAGCTAGGATTTCATATGTGACGGATTCTTCTCATTCTTCTCGGTATAACTCCGGCACGGAGCGCGTCACATCCTGCCTTTGCCCTCGGAGGCTAACACGGTTAGCTCGGGCCTTGTCAAGCAGAGGCCTGCTAAGGAATGATGACTAGTGCGCTGACTAACAGCCTTAATACTTTGATTGACAATATTACTTTTCAATCTGTACTGTGATTGTTTTTACTAGTCTAAGCTAGTTACGCACCTACCGACATTCAGATCAATTTTGAAAATGTTCTCTTGCTTTTTATTAAACTCAGCAAGAGCCCGATTGTCCTGGATGAGAATCATGCATGATGGATATATTGGTCTCTCCAAATTCCCCCTAGGTGTGTTTGTGAGGTTGAATGGTTGTGTGCTCTGTGATTGGCTAGCAACCAGTTCAGGGTTTCCCAGGCCTACTGCCCAAAGACAGCTGAGATAGGTACCAGCAAGCCTGCGACCCTTTTGAGAACAAACGGTTAAGAAATGAATAAATGGGTTTTTACAGGTCATTTTAAAGAAAGACTTTGCCCGGATTAACATTCTCTTTCAAATTCTATCTAATTTATGGCAACATTTTATTCTTCTCATTTGTAATTTCTAGTTTCGGATTATAAAACTGCTCCAAGTGGCCGATACTGGTATTGGCTGCCGTCGCAAGCATGTTTATTTTCTTTCTTTTTTTTGGGTGTGTGAGTAGTTAGTTACATATTATAGCAAGTGAAACATTGGTCTCATAGCCAAATGTTGGCCGTGTGCATGTGTGTGCATGTGTGTGTGTGTGTATGTGTGTGTGAAAAACCTGAACTCTTCTTCAACTGATCAGGGCGTGTCTGTTAAAGCTTGCTTAGTCGAGGTCTGGCTCCACTTGTCAGTTTTTGCAGGTGTTTGTGTGCACATGTGTGTGTTTGCAAGCACAAGTGACGAGAGGAGGCAAACTCATTTGCCTGTCAACAGTACGTGGACACACTTGACAGAGAGAATGATGTGTGCTCCTCTAATGCGCCATATTTACGTTGTATTTTATATTATTGGCCCATTATTTTATTTTTCAAGTTTCACTTTGCAGTTTCACCATTAGTCATCCATGCGGGGAACTTCAACCAAAGCGACCTCAGGACTGTTTCCCTAATATTAAATTAAATTTAATTTAATTAATTTTTAATTTGTAGTCTGCTCAGGAAGTGAACAGAATAGGAATTTCACTGTGTGAACAGAATAGGAATTTCACTGTGTGGTTTAGTACTATACACGTGACAATAAACTCTCTTTGGATCTCTTTGAATGATGCAAATCAATAGTTGTGGGTGATTTTGTGAATCAAGACCAGGGAATAGACTGGGGATGATGACAATTTGAAGATTATTCAAGCTCCGATTTAATCTGGCCCGTGTGTATTGTTTGTCATCTTATCAACTGCATGCCTGAATCTGATAAGCTAACCGGAACCACAGCAAAACAGACCGACACCACTCGCGGCGTAGTACGTGCTCAGACGGTGATGCACTAATGTCATTTCAAATGAAAATTCATGGTAGTGTTCTGTGGTTCAGGCCTTAATCCTCATTGAAAATGTTAGCAGTAGAGAAGAGAAGAAAAAGTCTTTTTCGAATGTAATTCCTTGCACTTGTTGACAGAATTCAAGAATGAAAAAAAGGTCAAACAATGTGTGTGCCGCTTGTGCCTTTCTACTTCCTGTTGTCCGCCTGGCGGATATAGCCTTGCGGAGATCACGTTTTGCAGGCGACGCCCTCGATCTGCCATCCGTGCCAATGGATCAGAGTGCCTCCCCTCTTAGAAAACCGCCGTAGAAATGTAGCCGGTTATTACAAGTACAGTGGTGCTTATTATCATTCCGCCGTGACTGCGGGTCTGTCACGTTCAAAGGCCTGCTCTTGTTTGATCGCAGTACCTCTCTGCACTTGTTTTTTTTTCCTCCTCTTTCCTTTCTTCTGTTTTACGTGTCACGCAAATCGCCACCTGCCCACGCTGCTGCTCTGTCTACCCAGCATGCAAAGCAGGAAAGGCGACGCGCCAGTAGCCCCAAACCGCTGTTTGTGAGGGTGGTGCCCTCGTTAGGATGGACGTGTCTCCAGTGAGATGTTTAGGGCAAGGTTGGTTTTCAGTGAAAGTCCCGTGGACTGAGAGCTGACATGAGCAGGGAGTCATAAAGCTACAAGAAGCCACAAGGAACAGCAACAGGAAGTGACACAGGAGCAAGAAGCCATCAAGGAACAGGAAGGAATGAGAACCCAAAAAGGAAGAAGGAACCTCCACAGTCAAGACATGATCTCCTGACACAATATATGATAGGGCTCTAAAGCTTTAGATACAAACATTACAATGTTAAATATCTGTCCCTGTATGATATTCTGAGACAATCTGAAGCAAAAAATTTAGAGTTGTCTTCCTTGCACACCACAAATGATGCAGGCACCACCTAGTACAGAGGTTGGGAATTTGGTTCCTCAGGAGCCACATCCTGTTTTTGATGTGTGCCTCTCCGATGACACCTGATTCAAATGATCCGTGCATCAACAAGCTCTGTGGAAGCTTGCTAACACTCTTGATCATCTGGACCTCGTGTGTATTTTGACCCAGTTTTGTTGCCATGGAGATGCACTTCAGATCGTGGCAGGGGACTCTGATCAGGTCTCAACACCCACGAACGAGCAGAGAGGTACATGGAGGAGATAGGAGCAAAACCAGAAACAGGAGATTACAAAAATAACACAAGCTACAGTCGTTGTCATGGACTTGTTTTGGATTCAAATGATCAGGGTAGTTATCAGGCTTCTGCTGAGCTTGTTGATAAGCTGAAGATTTGAATCATGTGTGTTGGGGAAAGGAACCTGGAAAACATGGTTGGATACAGTTTGGACACCCCTGGTTTACATGAAAATGCTTCAAATCAGTCAGGACATTTTGCTGATATCACCATGGGTTTAAAACTGAAAAATCTGGGTTGCGAACTGCTGCCTAAACTTAACCCTGTGTTTATATGAATTTTCATGTTTCTTTAACCAGACCGTAATGGTTTACCTAGGACTTCCCGTTTCCCTGATGTAAAAGCACCCACAGGGAGTAGAACGTATTAGACCCGGCAAGTCACCATGGGTTTAAAGTTGTTAGATCATACTCAAGTGTCAGTTAATACCCACCAGTGTTTGTCAGAACAATAAATACTTAAGTAAAACACAGAGACCTGAGAAATCTACTTCGAACCTCGAATGAAGTATTCCTACTTAGTTACAACCAACCACTAACGAAGATTTAACTATAAAGCAAGCCTTATAAATCCTTCAACAAGTTAACAGAACTTTTCCTTTTGACTTTTTCCATCATGTTTCCCACCACCATCGTTTTCACATTTACATTATAACACGTCGAATCCCAAATGACATTCTCACCCAAGCCCATCATGCCGCCTCACGCGCCGCTGGCAAAAGGGCCTAAATCAAACAGTCGCAAAACACTAATGGAACATCGTCGCGGCTTATGTTCGTCTGAATTCTGTTAAACCTCACACTAACAATTGTTTTCATGAGCAAAAAAATCAATCTGGAATGAAATTCCAGAGTTCTCATCCTCGGGGCTACAAGACATGTTATTTGACTTTTTTTGTCACTATAAATAATTTGTTTTCATAACTGTCACATTGCTCTTATTTATTGAAATCATCCATCCATCCATTTTCTAGAGCCGCTTATCCTCACAAGGGGCTTGCAATCCCAGTTGACTTTAGGCAGTAGGTGGGGGCCACCCTGAACTGTTCGCCAGCTAATTCTAGCACACAGAGATGAACAACCATTCGCGCGCACAATAACACCTAAGGACGATTTAGTATGTTAGTATTTAAATCAACTGAATTGAAATTCATTAACTGGTTACACAATTTACAAAGTAGCCTCCGTTTGATTATTAACAATCAATCAATGTAATCATGCAATACTGTGTAAAACTTTACAACGGTTTGTTTTACAAATGTTATACATCATTTTTGCATTTAATCAGTTATTAAATAAAACAAAAAAGGGTTTTACAATTTTTAATTGTATGATTAACAATAGTTAAAATGTTTTTAACCAATATTTGTAATTGTATAACCATAAAACAATCAAAAAACAATTTAATGCATAACGGTGGGCCTGATTACAGAACAAATGCCTGCGGTAAGCCCACTGTTGGTCTGAAACATTTCCTCTGTTCTGTTCTGCAAGATGTGAATTAGAAAAAAGTAAATAAATAAATCAGCTTTGGGCGAGTCCCTGTTGCAGCCTCACCAGCGGTTTGCGTATTTTTCATTTCTTTTTATACTCTAAGCCTAAAAGGCCTTCTGACATTTGGTCTTTGTAGTTTATTTTTTTCAGGGCATGCTTTTAATAAAGCTTGTGACATTTCAAACATCTTCCACGCTTCTTGCCAATCATTGGTCCAACTTTGGTCATGAGCAGAAAAAAAGGCATATATTTTGTGGTGTTGCGTGGAATTCTGACTTGCGACTCTAAGCAGCAACACATGATGGCGGGATATTAAATTGCTCGTGTGTCAGACGTGACCTGTCCGGCGAACTTGACTTGCTTTTTATATGACCGTTATGGTTGGGGCCGGGCCACCGAGGTCTGCTCACGCCTGCGGTCCAGTAACAGGCGGCCACTTGACCCGAAATACACGAGCGAATCATTTCGCCGCTGTTCGTCCATCTACTTTAGCTTGTGGGCCAAAGATGCACATTTCCTCGCTGCGAGAAAACGCCCACAAACATGGATATGTGCGACAAACAAGCGGACAAGGGTCAACGGCTTGAGCAAACGTTGGAACAAAACGACTAGAGTGAGGCTAAGTGGGCTGCAAAGACGCCAACAAGGCTGATAGCCCGGCCGGCGTGTCGGTGATCACAGGGCTCCAACATCACTTAAGAGTGAAAAATCTATTATTTTTACCGTTAAGTTTCATAACAAATATGTAAATGCACAAATACAAGAATTTAATAGTTTTTTTGTTTTTTTTTTCACAGCGAATCTTTATGCAAAAGCTCTTGGTTACATGGCTTCGTACATGAAAAAATTATTCCATGTTTTGCTTAATGCAAACATGCAAATCAGGATTGATGGTTGTCAAAGACTCAAATATCTGAATATTCACTTTTTGGGGTTCCCCTAGAAAGTATTTCAAACTCGTTCAATAATTTCAGCTCCTTATTCACCCATCTTTTGAATATCCATTTTATTATTCGAAATCTGCGTTGAACACGTGTCCACTACCCATGTAAACAAATGCTAAGAAACAAAATGCCTTCTCCTTTACCGCGAACAGCAGTATCAGAAAATGGCAATTAAATGAGTGTGCACCGTATTTTACGATGTAACAATGGCCTGACAACACCATGGCAACAGGAAACTTCAAGATTTTACCTTTCAACTGAAATCAGTTTTATCATTTATCCAGGGGTATGAGTTTTTGTAAAGTGACATATACTTCTGAAACAACATACATCTCAATGAACCAGCATTAAAAAAACGAAACATAAAAACTGTAAAACAAATTGCCAAATATTTTCACATGCTTGTAGCATAGCATTCAATCGGATATCGGGTCCGACTAATTAAATTGACGGATTTTGGCCTAGAACATCAGCCTAAAATAATTGGCCCAGTAGCCAATATTTAATGATTATTTTAACATTTTACATTTACGTACCCTATCCATTTACTGTAGTTGTATACAAATACCACTGTCATTACATGCTACACATCTATTCCATAACCTTGTATACTTCAATATCATGAAATTTGTTGATAATCTCATTCTGAGAACCTGTTTTTCAAAACAAAGCAGATCTTAATATATACAAGCAATGCTTAGGTGAGCAATTCAAACATCTACAGTGCGCCTTATAATCAGGTGTGCCTAATGTGTGGATGTCAAACTAAAATTTATTGACGTTTGAACCATTTGCTGTGCTGGTTTGTTGACCTAATGTGCATTCTAGGCAGAGATGCCTCGTAGTCTGAAAAATATGATGAGCAGAGGAGGTAAATAAGTACTTCTAGCTGGAACACAGTCCTTGTTTACACTATTATTTGTACTTCTGCTTAAATACAGATCATCGATACTTTAGCTAGCTCAGTCCGATGTTGATACCTGCAAATGCTAAACTGGACTCATCTCAGTCTTTGAACAAGTCGGGTTTTGTCTTTTGAGCCAATGACAAACGTTGCCACGCAAAGATCCTGTGCTCAAGAAGGCTGAAATCCAAGTCTTCAGGTGGCCTCCCGTATTGAAGGTCAAGATAAAACGGGTCCAGCTTGGAGCCGCAGACCCCCACCCCAGAACAGTGGGGTGGTCACACTCTATCGATGCCATGAAACAGAATCCGCCGGCCCTCAATGGATCCTTCGTAACTGAGGCCGGTGGGATCCCCCAGCCCCTCCCCACACCCACCGCCCTTGTCCTTTAACCAAACCATCTGCTTCCCGGTACCGCTGCTCTTCCCACAGTCACACAAACCACACTGAAAGGGGATCACTTTCACAGGCCAGATCAGGAATCGGAGACGCTCCCGTTTTAAAAAGGGGTCTGAAAGATTGCCGAGGCCTCTTTAGCGGCCCATTGTGGCGCTGTTATTGTGACTCTGGACACAATAAAAACTCTTTTAGCTGACGTCCACCGGAGATCGGCTCCGCCGCAAATGGGCGATGTCTTCAAGTTGTGACCGGGCTGCTCAAAATAAAGACGTAAGCAATTAGGAGCCTTGCAAAGAACCAGAAACAAGTTTCAACATTTACACTAAAACATCTCGGCTAGTCTGTGGCTCTTGAGGGAGAAGAAAAGTCTTTTTTTTCCTGTAGTATATGAGTGCTGACCTTGCCAAACATGCTTACAGACCATGTCGTTTACATTGGTAGAAACAACAAACGCACGCTCGCTGCTTGCCTGTGATGTGTTTGGATGGAGACTCATTGGATTCAGATGGTTGAGCAAGCCCAAGCGACACAGTCTCAAACTTTTATTTTTTTCATATTCCACTACACTACGCACAATGTAAATGTATTGAGCAGTTTCATTTTTGTTTGACGATTAACATGTGGCTTCAAGCATTGATTGCAATGAGTTATGCTCAATTCCAATGAACCACTTTGTCACGAAAGTACCTCAAGGATCAAGAATGTGTGTGTATTATTGTATAGATATGGTTGCCCTAAATGGTGCAGTTTTATTGCCTTTGTCCACCAGTTCAGGATTTGGTTCACATTCTCTACAGTGGGGGAGCGAAATCCAAAACAAATCGTTGATATTGTTTCTATTAAGAAAAGTGTGGTATCAAAAGTGTGTCATCTCTTTATTTCTTTATGACCCATATTAATATCATGCCATTCAGGAGCAGAAATCCCTTGTCGTTGAGCCGTCTTGTGTAGCCATGATAACAAAGACATGTACAGTCTTCAATGGAATGAAGTGTAATTAGTGCACTCAGCGCAACTGAAACTGCAATTACTATGACAATGCCCTAGCAAACTCGTAAGATGAAAACCGAGTTAAAAAAAACAAAAACTAATTTAACTTCAGCCTTTCACACAGAGAGCTAGTGACAGGTATTTGCCGCAACAGAAAATAAACCCTGAACTGCTTGCCAGCCAATTGCAAGGGCACACAAGGGCGAACAACCATTTACACACCCAATCACTCCCAAGCACAATTTAGAAAGTCCAATACACTTACCATGAATGTTTTTTGAATGTGGTATTTCTCCCTTGTATAAAAGTTGTAATTTTCACAAGAAGAAAGCCATAATGTGCCAGGAGAAAAAATAGTTGTCTCACAAAAATACTTTGCTATTCATCTTGAAAACCTAAAAATAATAGGTCAAAATTTAATAAGAAAAAAAAGCAGTTTCCTAGTGAATTTCCAAATGACGTTATTAAGTAATACTACTCTGGAAAAGACACCTTTATGTTCAAGGTAAAACATATATGACTATATTGTTAGCAAAGATAGGACTCAATTCTTGTAAAACATTGCACAGCAAATTTGCAACTTGTTTTTTGTAATTTGGCCCTCCAATTTATTGACTGCGGATGCGCTGGAGTCCCGAGGCCCCCAGTTTGCCAAGCAGTCGCAGAAACCAGAGCCATCAGCACCCGTACCATCAGTCAAACGCCAGTATGCAAAAACAAGAGGGATGGCGAGTTTACTACGCAAGTCCTCCTGTTTAACTTTGAAACAATGGCTTCAGTGTCTCTGCCTTGCCCATGAGCTGACGAGACGAGGCGACACGATAATGATGCCTGTCAGGCATAAACAAGAAAGATAAGCGATCTATTTGATCTGTGCGTGCAGATTGCCTTTCCTGCACCCGCTCCTAACCAGAGCCCTTTGATTTCTCCTTCCCACTCTTCCTTCCTGCACTGAGCAATCCCGCCGGCCCTGGGTGAAAAGACGCAAGGACGGTGGCGGTGGTTTGCGGTGCGAAAGCCGAACGCCGTAACCCCCTTGCAACAGCACCAAAGCACGTGTAATTTACATTCCTCACATGCCGGTTAAGCGGTGCGCAAACAGGGGGATGGAAAACAGGTGTGTTTTGCGTCGTCTGGCTTGACTCCCTCTGAGGTGCGACTTTTTTTTTTGATGGCAAGGCAGAGATGCGAGGTTTGACAGTACGGCTCATGATACAGCAACACGCCTTTGTCTTTGTTCCTAACACGCTGAGTGAGATACAGTATAATCACTGTTATTAAGCCACGATACGTGATATTTCATACGGTGTAGAAAAGGCTTTAGATACTCAAGACCGTACCAACCAAGACCGAGACATTATCCAGACTGCAGAGTATCGAGAGCCAGACAAGTCAAAGACTTGGATGTTGCCACAGACTTCTGGAGTTCAAAAGTGAGATAAAACCAAAATTATTCTAATAAAAAAAAAGTCACACAAATATATGCTGAGGAATATGGCCATTGTCTTTTTTTCCTTATTACCTTCACAACAAAACATTCTGCTATGTTGTATTTGAAATGACAATGAAACAAATGAAAAGAAATGAAACAAATCTCAAGTATAAGCAAGTGACACGAGGAAGGCAGCATAGCATCTGCAATTTGCATTCCTCTCTGATCACAGTAGTATTGGCCTGGTCTAGACTGGTTTTAATCAAAAATCCTGAGTCTGACCTGTCAGAGAACAAGAGAAGACCAAGTAAAACTGCCTTCAATTGTGTAGTCAAGGGTGTAGTCAAGATGAAATAAATACCAAGACCTACTTTAGGCTTTGAGAACTATGGTAAAGGGTCAAAATCAGATCGTCTGAGATAAACTTGAAAGCAAGACCAGGTTCAGGTTTCAATGATTCATCGTTTTCATACAGCGTAGGGGTGAAGAATTGTCCCCCATTTTTGAGTCTGAGACAAGATCTCAACCTGTCAAGAGTGACCTATAAGTACTTGCAGTATTCAAACGCTCCTATACACCAGTGACAATATTCCGAAGATCTTTTTTCTTTCTAAACTGATCATAATAATGCAAGTCACGCACACCAGGCTGGACTGAAGGCTGCCTAACTATGACAACAGGATGTCACGCAGACATGCATTAGCCCCAAAACAGCTCGAGAAGATTACAGAACTCTTTAAGGATTCACCATAGTGACGACATAGGAACGTTTCACTGTTCAACGCAATGTGAAGTGGGTGAGAATGGCATTACCGCGGACACGCCAGTCCTGACTGACGTAACAAAAGGCGCTTCTGTTTGTACCAGTCTGTAAGTGTCTGTGTCCGATTCTTCCTAAAAACAGTGAAACAGTCATACTCATGGCAGATTTTAAATCTGGCTAAATTCCCCATAAGTCGCGAAAGAACATTAGATGAATAATTCCAACATACCTCCTTCAGCCACTGCTTAAGTGCCTCTGGTTTCTCCACCTGCTTGGCTATGAGGGTCAATTTTCTTTTTCAATCAAACGTCCCTTACTACTGTTAAAGACATTAGATGATTTGGGAAAAAAAATGCTTCTGCAATGTGCATGTGTGTCACGGACTTAAATATACATTTACAAACAACTGAACTCTTCGGCTGAAGCCAGAGGGCAGCCATCTTACGTTTGCTTTTGTTAGTGACCGCAACAGGTCAGTAACAAAACTCCATGGTGTAATGAGGGCCTCCCAAAGAAGGACCTTCAATTTTTCCTTCGACCACTCTGAGTATTATCTCATTATTGTGAATGAGTGGAAAAAAAAGATGAATTTTACATGTTGCTCCAAATTTTGTCCTGATGAGCGATGCTATGGTTCCGACAACATGCTGAATACGAATCTTTGGGTAGCACTTGCAGATACCTTGTGATACCTTCTCCCAATATTGGTACACGTTTATACCGCACATTGTGGCATTTTAATTTTAAAGACTGCAAATAACCTGAAAACGCCACTGAGAAATGCGGTGCTTAGCGAGTGGCAACCTAAGATGGCCGCCAGAGGTGTCTCATCTCCCATCATTGTTAGTCTATTCACATGTCAGCCCATGGTGTACATCTGTATGCGATAAAACCTTTCATAACTTCCATTTACAAACCAGGTTAAACTTAGCTCCTCCCTACATGAACTAAGTCAAATTGTATCACTTCAACAAACTTACTTGAGATCAGTTTCTATTTAAAATTATCTTTGGCACCATCTTCCAGTACTTTAGAGCTTCATAAATACTTGAATTTGAAAATGACCTACTGCGAGTAGGCAGTTCTCCAAACAGATACCTCTTGTAACCTTTCTTCAGTGGAAGTTGTCTGTAGAATATATTATCTTCCAGTGATTATCCGTTTTGGTTCTAAATCTGTTCAATAATTGTGGCATGTCTTGCAGTGAAACATTATCACGTTGACAGTGTGTTTGTTTGGTACATCTGAGGTGCATGGAAGCCCACGGATCTTCTTACCTTGACTTGAAATGCCCCCATCCCGGGCCGCCAGCAACATGTCCTGTGTGACGGGTTGTAGATGGTGTTGATATGAAAGGGCGTACGTGATGAGGAGCCCATATGTTCCTGTATTTTTCCGAGACGGGATACGCCTTCGTCAGATGTGTTCCCTCAAGTTTAGGCCGTTGTTTTTCATTTTGCAGTTCAACTGCGGCTTAGTTTTGGAGAGGTGGCAGCATTTGCCTCAAGCTGTAAAAATAATAAGAAAAAAAGTTTCTAAAATGGGACTTTTATCGCAGTACGCAATTGGATAATAAAAATATTACACATCCCCTCTTTTATTAACTTATCTAGTGCTCAGTTTACATGAGCCACGTTGTTGTTTAAGCTAGCTAGCATTCAACTTCTAGCACTCAAATTCTATGCTATCAAAACACGAATCACATTAATCTGAATCACAAAAAATGCTAAATTAACTCCAGTCTTAAAGACTTTACACTGGTCCCCTGTCATCTGTAGAATAGATTTTAAAAATATGCTGCTACTGGTCTATAAATCACAGAATGGCTTAGATTCTGAATACATAAAAGAAATGCTCATGGGTTATAAACCCACGAGGGTTATGAAGTCAGCAGCTTTGAGTCAATTAGTGGAGCCGAGTGTTCAAAGCAAACATGGTGCATCAGCATTTAGATGTTACGTTACAACAAATGGTATAAGCTGCCAACGGAACCCAAGATAAAAACTGCACTTCTTGTACGTTATATTTACTTCCTGGTTCTTGTTCCACTTTGTCAACTGCCGTTGACTTTACCTCTCTACATTACATCCAGCAATAGTTTGAGGAGGTTGAAAAAGGAAGGGTTTTATTTTGACCAAGGTGTAGAAAGTATCAGTAAAGTAAAATAGATACCTTAAAAGTAAGAGAGGATTTTTATTTGGTACGTCAGACCACTTGCTGGCAGTTAACTTTTTTATCCCGGACAATTTAAGGGAAGCGCTCGCTCCTTTGGAGGTAGTCATTTATAACCTGGCTTAACAATGCGCAGCATCATAAAAGCGGTCATTGTCTTGCTGTTTTTTTTAAGGCTCCCCTTGCTATCACTTTGTCTTTCATGGTCCCTCCCCAGTCTGCTCACGCTTTTAATCTCTTATGGATTCGTTCCCAGGAATGGGAAGTGTGCACACCGAACCTTGACGCAAAAGCCCTCAAGCCAACTTCTACTTTTGTGAACCCTGCATTTCTTTCTACACTCGAAACCTTGAAGGTCTAACGCAAGCTGTTCCAGAAGGTCGTTCATCCTGCGATTTGTTGGGATTTACTCCCCCCAAAAATTGGGTGTTAGGACAGGCTAATTAAGTTTTTTTTCCCCCTTACTTTCTCCTTGTTTTTGCGTCATTTTTTTTTTTTAATTTCCTCAGGTTATTTTCCTTTGCACACTCATCTTGCATTCATTTCATTAATTCTCTTTCATTCTCTTGTTCTTTGGTTATTTGTGTTTTTTTTATATTCTTTTCACATTTATATAGTTTCTCTGTGCTTCCTGTGTTCATTTTTTTCTTATGTTCTCCTAATGGTCTTACTTTCCTTTTCTTCTTTTGCTTTATTCGTTCTATTTTTTCCTTTCATTTCCATCTGTTCTTCTTATGTTTGTTCTCCAATGTTATTTTTATGTTCTTGTGCCCTCATGTTCCTTTTAGCTAGTTTTTCTTTGAACAGCCATACATTTTTCTTTTTAAACTATTTTCTTTATCTCCTTGTGTCCTGCACAGGTTGTTTTTCTTTTTGCATTCATCTACCATCCTTCTAATGTTATTCTCCAAACATCAGATCAGAGGCCTTTCAATGTTCTTGTAATTATCACCAATCCGCCGCAAAAAATAGTTGCACTGAAAATTGTGGGGGTTAGACTTCAGTGTATATGAGAGCTTGGCTCCAAAAAAGACAGCTGTAGAAGATGACGTCTTTTCCGGTATTTGAAAGAGAATGGCCTCCTCTTGGCTCGTGTTGAAACTGGACTGTCAGAGATGCTTCAGCGGGACGTAATCGAACGTGACACACATCAAGTTAAATGGTCCTTACTGTCAATATTTGGACGGCCTCCTCAGGGTCACCGTCTGATTGCCCCATACGTCATTGTCGGACTCTACGGCCTATCAGTCAGTGCAGGAACATTTGCCAGTTGAAAAGGCGCAAACGGTCCCGGCTCATTCCGTTCCTGTCTGACCTCAAAAGGTGCTTCCATATGTTGATGTTGTGCTGATTGCCCAGCTACATAAGTTGGCCAGAAAAGAAGGTTTGACAAGGAACTTCAAACGCAAGCGTTATTGGCGCAGCGTCTAGATTAGCTCCAGATTTAACTCCGGCAGATTAGATTATTTCCATTACCCGGTTAAATAACAGGGGCCTCGTTTTTATAGGTGCTGCCCTGCAACTTCTAGCGAGGAGTCCTGCGGCTAAAGCGGGGAGGTTGTGTGGTGACGAATCAGTGCAGGAAGTGCAGCTCTAGCCCAGGCTATTTCGGTCTTGAATGAGGTCCTGGTTTACGGTCCACTTGTCTGGAGGGGGGCTGCAACCTTATGACAAAGGCATTAAAAGCAACGAGGGACTGTAAAATCCCTTTGAGGAGTCATTGACCGAAAAATTAGCCGGTCAGTGGCATCTGTTCTACCCCCCTTTGATTTGCACTCTCACTGACCCTCTCGCTTCAGGGTGCGGCGGATAAAATACGAGAGGGAGAGAGGCAAGTAGGTGAGGACCACCATCACCAGCTCCTCCCTTGTGCACTATGACTTATTAATGCCTACAGCCTGCATATGACGTTTGGTCAAGCTCTGACCTTGTGGGTTTGACTTATTAGCGTTTAATGTTTTATTGCATTTTATCAAACTTGGCTGCCGGTGTCCACCCCCTCATAATACAGAAAATTTAAATTCCTGCCAGTTTAGCATAAGACCATCTGTCTATTATACTGTACATATTAAAATTTAGCTAGGAATCAGACAAAATGTCTAACACAAATCCATCTTCAAATGATCCGTGGAATCGGTCATAATAATAAAAGAGCTTTTGTGCCTTTTCTGTGTGTGATTCCACTCACAGTGGACATGACCACCAAATTTCCTAATGCAACTGTCCTTGAGAGGTGCTTTATTGAAACCGTCCTTGAGGGATGCAAAAACAGTTACTTCAAACATAACTGTTAGAGTTGCTATGTATTTTTGACATGACAAACGTCTACAAAATTTCAGGTTGCAAATCGAGGGTTTAGGGGCTGGATTTTTCAAATATAAACCTAGACTGTATTACTCGGTGACTACGTTGCTTCAAATTAGGGCTCGATTATCTGCACCCACATTCTGCATTTTGATTCATAACAGTATTTACGCATTTTGAAAATATGCATCGGAACTTTTTGTTAGAATTTGAAAACAAAAATGAAAAAAAAAATGCAAATCAGAAAGACATATTCTATAAACATATGCTTAAAATCATAGGATTGAAATTTGTATTTTGTAAAAGTTTGATGCCAGAATTTTTTTCCCTCCCTTTTACTAAAATTGAATATCGGCTCCAAATTTAGGTTATCAGCCTTCTGGGCTACCAATAATCAGTATGGGCCCTGAAAAAAACGTTTTGGTCTACAGTATCTTTGTTTCAAACTAAAATGGCGGGCACGGTTGGGTTCTCGACATTCCTTTTCTAAGTTGGCTCTTGATAGACCTGACTACAAAATGTCACGTTGCTGAGTGAAACTGACTTTAGTGCTGACATTTAAATATATTTGTAGGGGCTGCTAATGAGCCAAAAGATCAGTTTCCCCACAAAAAAGTGGACTTCCTCTATCATTTTGTGCATTGTTTCTTTGACATCGTTATGGCTCTAGTGTACCAAGTACCAAACTTGATGTTGTGATACATTTAGTCAAGATCTGAGTCTTTGCTTGAAGGAGCCCCAAAGTTGGCATCAAATGACAGTTTGAAGTACACATCAAACCAATTTGACAGACTTCCTGTGACTATTTCGAGCATGAGCCTCTCACACAAAACGGGAACCAGGTTTATAAGGCAACTGCGCCCACACCCATCCCCCATGTTAGGACCGCTGCAAACCGCCACATCTGGCCTGACCCTGCTCTGTGTTCCTGGGCACTGACATTAATGAGAGTCACAACTGTAATAGCTACCAGGATAACGCAGAGGGAAATGGTACAGATGCGTATAATAATAATCCGGGCGGAAAAAAATCTCAGTAAATTGTTTTTGTCTGCTTGCTCTAAGTATTTCCCGCATGTATGGAAAGCTTGGGTATCATCATTGTTTTCCAGGGAATCTTATGAAAAAAAGAGTCTTTAGCCCCCGTTTAGAAAATGGGAAGTTTCCTACTTCAAAGTTAATATACGAATATTATAGTCATAATATTATATGATAGTAGAATATCCCATTTGGCTATCTTCGTGCGAAGGCCTCAGACGTATAAATGCCTAATCTTGTTACTTTTGAACTAAATTTGTCATTTTTTTATTTGAGTCCACTGAGGCTGCAAGCATATAATAAAGTTAGAAGGAAGCTCTTAATGCCAGCAAGGAAGCCATTGCCTGTAATTAGCCACGCTTTTCATCTTTGCTCGCTAACATGACAAATCGCTACCCTGGTTTATGTGTGACCAGGCAACTGTGTTTTTGTGTATGTGTTTTTATTTGTTTTTTTTTTATGCATGTGTGTATGTGTTTCTGCGATCATGTGAACCAAAAGCCTAACAGGTTGTTTTTACTTAGACCTTATTTCAAGTGGCTATGTGGAAGTCACAAGCCACATATCCAAACCGATGTAATAACAGGGCCATTAACTTGGCTTGCTCTTTTTCTCTCGCTTCAGAAGAGGGTTCGGCTAAGGCTGGGACCCAGCATGATGTGGATTATTTTAAGGAGTTCACTTTATCTTGAGGAGACTAACTTTTGTTGCACAAGTTTGCCATTTTGAGCACACTTTTGCCTGTGTCTGATGGGGCTTGCCTATTGCTCCACAGGTCAACAAGTTGCCTTTACTACTTCACGTTGATGCGTAGTGCTTGACTGACAGATCATAGGTCACTTTTTTGACAACTTGTCTAAGGTAGATAAGTCGGTCACAGAAAAAAGGTCGATGCAAGGGGTGCATAACCATCTGATATATGATTAATCAGTTGAATAATCAATAGGTCATTTCTAAAAAGATTTGATAGTGACACCCAAAAAGAAATGTGGAAATGTCGAATACGATGTCCCGTCTTCCATCCAATGACAAGTGTTTTAGTCTCTCTTTTAATATTGTAAAGCCGCACAAGCTTTACGATTTTGCTGTATGTTGTGACGCAAGTTCTTGTGAGAGCCACGAACACAGCGAGCGAGGAAGATTGTCGGAGATACTGTACTCATGCTGGTCACCATGCCTTCAAAACTGTTGCTCTTTGGTAGGCGATACATAGCTTAAAATAGTTGGTCAAATTGACTCAGAGACAATTTTTTTCCCCTGAGCTATTAACATTCTGTAGAACAACAAAACAAGAACACACTGAAAATATCATCATGTATGTATCCACTCTCTCAATCACAGCCATAAGCGCTCTAAATATTCGAGGAGTTGTTCCCGAAATCCCCTTAAATAATGCCATGACTCTGTCGATGTAGAATGAGGAGCAGTGGTTCAGATTCAAGCAAAAGTGCCCTCATTTGTGCCTGAACAAGAACGACTAATAACAAGCGGTTAGACAGCTTCAGACTCCAAGTTAGGATTGAGCGTGGGAGTGTTATTGCAGTACATTGGGTACGGTTTAAGTGATTGGCTGCAAAGCCACAAAGGGATTTATCAGAGATATTGATTGGAAAAGGTGAGGATAACTAATTGGTTTAGTAGGTTTGTTTCACTGGTTTATCATGGTTGTATCACAACCACTTCTCTCATATCTCTCGTATCCGGTCTTTTCCGTCTTCAAACTGTAGCTTGACCGATGCGAGGTTTCTTCACCCTCACTTACGCATCTGCCAACTCTTGCATATTGGCCACTTCCCTCTTCCCCACCGCAAGCAAACGGTGCCTGCAAACCTCACGGGACATCCCGCCGTCTCTCCGCCGGTGGCCGAAGCGCGACTTATTCACCCTCGTGTCAAGGGTGGAGGACTCGGTCAGGAAGTTTCGAGCAAAGACATCCGCAAAGTCATCGAGGGCTTCGTCTGCCAACTCGTGTCGTTTAGAACAAACTCAAGTTTGGAAGATGTTTTGAAGGACGTGAGCTCATTGGGGATGCAGTCTACCGCCCGATGTTATCCCGGGGCACTCGCTAACCGGCGTGATTGCTTCTGGCTGCTGGTGACTCACATCGGGGTTTTGCACCGCTGCCAAACACTCAATAGCAGTGCTGGCTTCTTTGATGGGGCTGCGGCTTCCGTCATCTTGAAATGTACTATTAAGGAGCACGCCCCTTGTACCATACAATAATACTGGAGTGAGCAGCTATGCAATGCATGTTAAGGGCATGATAAATCTATGTTCGATGTTTTCCACCTCTGTTTTTGTAAATATTAAGGACAGATGTGATTTCACCAGAAAACTAAGGCGTGTAAACATCAAAGCTAATTTAGTCCAATAAACGTAGGTGTTTTTTTTTTTTTTTAACAACAGGCAATTCCAGTGACCCTGAGATATGTTTTTGTCTTAAATGAACCAATGGTACATGTTTTTATAATTTACCTAACATACATGCTTTTGTAAACATGAAATACAAGCATACCTGCTTTCGTAAATGTCAAACTCAGTCAAGGGATTAAAGCAAATATGATTTTGCTGAGGTGAAAAAATCTTGACTGCTGTTCAGCTTGCTTGCTGTTATTATTACAGTTAGCACAAAAGAGCCGCTGTGTTGTTTTCCGACTTTAATGTTGCAATTGTTTGTATGCGTCGACATGCCTCAAAAGCAGACGACATTGTGTTATGTCGCGGCATCATCACCGCAGGAAGCCGCCACCCCGCAGTTTCCTGTCAGCCTGACGAGCTCGACTGAACCCGCCATGACTTTTAATTGAAAGCAAGTCCGCCTCACACATTGAACGCAGGCAGGCGCTTCTGATTGACTCCGAAAGAAAAACCTTTGCGGTGGCAGAAACAGCTGTGAATGTGAAAGATAACACACCGAGGAAGAAAAAAAACTTGTCATTCATCACACTTTCAGAGGACATGCTCATTGAAATGTGACAAACCCGAACACATTGATGTCCTAACCTCTAAAACTGATTTGCCCTACAGCTGATTTAGACGCCTCACTAAAACTAGCGTACATTTACACTAGCATTTTGAGATGGAATAAAAAGCAATATTTCGATGCCTCCGGTCTTTATCAAATAAATTCGGGAATTAACGATTGATAAAATTCAGGAATAAAAAATCTGATGAAACAAATCATTTTAATTTGTCTTATTTAGAAGTAAGTTGTAATGGTGAGAAATGCAGTACCGTTATTTTTACCATTATTTTGATCATTTTATATGATTTGGCTCATTGGAGGCATTGTTTTTTGGGGAGCCAGATTTCGCTACAGGACAAGTGATACCGCATGAAAATGTTCTCTTTTTTTTTTTTTTTGACAAATAAAATAATTCTTGCGGAACCCATCATCCAATTCTCAAAGATTCTTAGTGCATTTGAAGTGGCTATTATGAGCAGACCTGGCTTTTTGACAGACTGTCGTTTCTAGGATATATTGATAAGACAAAGTTGTTAACGATCCCAATGTGAGTTTTTTCTAAAAAATATGAGACGTTAGCTAGGTTTTCATAAAACTTCAAGACTACAAGCCCTTATTGAACCAAATGTAAGCAGTCAGAGAATCTTCAGATAACCTTTGCTAAGCATTTTCGCAAACGTCAAAGATGAACCCAAATCAACAAATGTCAACAAATCTAATTAAACAATTTAGTCGTCACCAAACCTAATACAGTAGTCTAAAAATCAATGTTTTGTAAATATTAGACTGGTTTATTTTGGTGACTGTATGTTTTTCGTTATCATCAAATGTATTTTTTTGACAACATCCAGAAGAAATAACCAGAGTATAGTGTTAAAAAAGAAGTCACATTTGTTTTTGTGGAAATCGACGATTTTATGTTCAACTCTAAAACCAAGTTTTTTTTTTCCCAGTATTGTAAACGGATGATTTAAAGATTTCAATTAACCAAACAACAGTTGTCAATGAACCCACTGAAAGTGTTCATAAACATCGAAGACCATGTAGCCTTCACCGAACCTAACGCGCGATGTTTATGAGACACTGAAAACAACATAATCTTTTCAAGAATCTGACCATACCTTTTATAAAAATAAAAGCATCAAAAAATAAAAGATAAAAGATCAAAAAGGCTCGAAACTCCTACTTATCGTAACAAGCATTTTCTGGTTGCGCCCCAACATTCACTCTTTAGCGCATCGCCGATACTAGCGCATGACAAGGCCTACAATGCAATGCGATTTTGGACCAAGTGTTCCTTGCAGGGAGGTCCCACTCGCATAACACCTGCATGGTCAGTAATGGCTCTTGTTAAATTACAATTTTGTGATGGGGTGACTGGCGCTACCTTTAAAAAAAAAAGTCCCGTGTGGACTCTAGGCTGCTGAGCTGCTTTTGTTTGTTTCAACTTGCTCTTGTTTTTCCTGGGAAATAAACGCATCCCTCGGCCCATATGGTTGTCATACACTTCCTGGAAACTGGAGCTGTGCCTTGATGTTAATTGAAACAATACCGCGCTGGTTTTTTTTCTTTTCGCTTTAACACGTTTGGCAAGCGTCGCAAAGAAAGCAGCCGACGGGCGAAGACTAGCGTTATTATTCCAACTGTGTTTTCTGCCATCACTCTCAATACGTTCAAACATTTTAATAGTGCCAGATTGTCCGGGGGGAAAAATCAAAAGACGCCACATGTGTTTTACATACTGTACATGCCTCCTCCCAGCAGCCTCACTGCAAGCCAGAGGTGGGCAAACCTAAGTGCTCAAGGATCGCTTTTTTGTTTTAAGGGACAGTTGGTCCAGATGATTCCAGATGTTTAAAAAAAAAACAAACAAAAAACCAAGCGCTCATCCTTGTTCATATTAATTTGGATTATTTGTAGAAGTCGTTAACAATTTATGAACTTATTGTTGCGTCGAATGAAATTTGAAATTGTTTATTATCAAAAACTAACATTACAATTATTTATGCAAATTTAATCATACATGGTCAACCATTTTTTTTAATTGTTGTGTAAATGTTCATTTTTAGTAGTTAAATTATTCATTCTTATTTTTATTTGAATATTTAATACTTTAATTGAGTTGACTAGTCAAGCAATCATTTAATCAAATGTCATGTAATATAAAAATGGACTACAGATGATTTATAATGCATTAATGGTCCGTTAATAAAAGTCAAACAAAACAGAAGTGTGAAATTTACAATTTTTTGCGTACAATAAACTATTTCAATCAATAATAACTAATACTTTTGCAATCGCTTCATAATTAATTTAACTAAAATTACCGTATTTTCCGCACTATAAGGCGCACTGAATTATAAGGCGCACCCTCAATCAATGACATATTTTAAAACTTTTTCCATATATAAGGTGCACCGGATTATAAGGTGCACCCTTAATTGAAGACATATTTTATAATGTTTTCAATCACAATATTGTAATATTCAATGTAATAACAATAATTCAAATAATAACTCTAAACTCTCAATAGCATAATAACTCAACATCAATATGAGCAACCTTGTTCAACTGTAAACACACAAAAGAAACAGGTAAAGATTACTTTATCACTTCATTCCCCATCTACCAATCCCAATCTCAATATTGATCCATATATAAGGCGCACCTAATTATAAGGCGCACCATCAGCTTTTTTTTTTTTAATAAGGCTTTTAGATGCGCCTTATAGTGCGAAAAATGCAGTGCTTACTCATTATTTATCAAATAAAAAGTAAAAAAAAAAAAAACATTAATAATATCTATAGGTGTGTCATTTACAATAAATCACCAGATTTCATATCATAAAATGAGGGTTAAAGATCTTCAATATAAATGGGAAACTGTTTTATTATCACATTTAATACATATTTAATTCCCAATGCATGATTTAAACATTAATTTATTGAGCTAAGTGACTAAGTATATTGAATTGTCCAATTTTACGTTGAAAGAAAACCCATAAAAAATATTACTTTTATGAATCTTTGCCATGCACCTGCTCATTGGGCGCTTGGGGCACATTTTGAATGATTTCTTTCTTTTTTTTTTTCCTTTCCAGAGTGTTACACAGCCAACGGTGAGGACTACCGGGGCTTTCAGAAGCACACCAGTTTGCACGGGGGCAAGCCCTGCCTCTTTTGGAACGAGACCTTCCAGCACCCCTACAACACGCTCAAGTACCCCAACGGCGAGGGCGGCCTGGGCAGCCACAACTACTGCAGGTTGGTGTTTGATAGATTTGATTTGGGGCACGACGCCCAAGGAGTTGGCGTGTCTGCTTCGGGTCCTGGGCTTTGGGGTTCAAATTAAGGCTTCAAGTCTGCATGTTTGGACAAGACAAAAATGTCCATTGATGTGGTTAAATTGGCTTTTTAAAAACAATATACAAAGAATTGTGATGATAATCGAGGTCGGCTGAAAATGAACGGTGATTTATTTTTTGGGGATTTTTTTGCTATTTGTGGTCAATCTGATGGATGCCGTTCTTGTTACTTGCCTGCTTTGACTTTGCCAAAGCGCAAAAGTGCGTTTGTCAAAAAAGATGTGGGCAGGAAGCTAAGTGCACTCTCACATATCAAAGTTGACCCAACCGTCAACTTTTTCTTTGGTTGTTTTTTTTTTTGTTGGTCTTTTTCTTCAGAGGAGAACATTTGAGTAAATATGATTGACATGATGTTGATGGATGTGACCACAGACTTTCATTCTGGTCATGTGGGATTGTTTACAAGATTTCTTTTTTTTTTTTTTTGCCTTTCACTCATTTTTTTTATCGTCTCTCTGCTTTTATTCTCGTGTTTGTGCATCCTCCTTCCTATGTCTTTAAAACTGCTAACTCAAAAACAACAACCATGCTTTGAAATGTAAACCTCAATTTCAAATCCTAATTCTGACCTGAAACTGGAGGCTCTGAGCCTAGCTTGAAACCTTACTTTCAAACCCTAACCATAGTCTTAAACCCTAGTCCTGTCTTTAAACCCCACTTTCAGTTGCTAACGCTAGTTGAAAACACTGTGTGTTTGAAACTCCAACTCATGCTTTAGATACTACTTTGAAACCCTAACTGTAGTTTGAAATGGTAATTCCATTAAAAACTAAATTGTATATGCTAAAAGAAAGTTTTAGCCTTGGTATAAACCATAATTTGAAACCCTAACCCGGTTTGAACCGCTACTTTGAATCTCAGCCCTAGTTTGCTAACCTTGCTTTAGTTTTAAACCCTAATACTGACCCTAATTTTGAATCCTAAATAGATGTTGTAACCATAACTTCAAACCCTACCTGTTTTGAAATCCCTAACTTTAATTTGAAACCCTAAAGTTAAATTGAAAGCCAAATTTATCTAGCTGGACTCTCTAATCCTTGCTTGGAACCATACTTTGAATTCCTAACCGCAGTGTGTAACCGGACCACTAACTTGAAATAAATCAACCATACTTGAAACTCTGTTCCGAGGCTTGATTGCCTCTTTTTTGAACTTGAGAACCTCACCCTGGCTTGAAACTAAGCATGTGCCGATACACCTTTTGTTATCTTCAGAGTACAAGTACATATTGCATATTCGGTGCTCAACAATATCAAATGCTGATACTGATTACATTTTGCCTTCAGTGCTAATAATTGACAATGCCATTGCATTTTGCCTTTTGGGTTGAAAATGTGTTTCATTCGAGTCAAACATTGTTCCAAAACACAAAACGAGTGTCATAGTATCGTACAAGTACAAATATAGATGTACATAATCCAAATGAGTACAAGCCGAGGCGAGTAGTCTTACACAGCTTGGTCCTCGATCGTCCTTTTTCCTCCGGAATCGCGGCTTGGCTCGCATCCGCAGCGGGCCTCAAGGAAACAAAATATCCTTCCCAAAAAGCTTTTTTCCAAGTCCCACTTGTAAAGTCCGAAGGCAGCGACGCTTTGAAGTGGTGCCGGCGCGAGGGAAGATTTACGAGAAGGACGCGCACGCGATGCTTCGCGGCTACACACGCGCTCACGTTAACCAGCGTTTTACTTTTGGTGTCTCAGTCTGCCGCGATCGCCAAACGGACGTCTTCATTCTTCCTCGTGAAAAGGCAGCTGGCCATTAATCTCGCAGTTTCCCGGCTGATTTTTTTGGTTTTGTTTTATTTGTTGGTTGTTGTTGGGTTTTTTTTTTTTTGTAAAAATGTTTGGGTTTTTTTGTACAATACGTATCTATTCGTTTCATATTGGTGTATATTTTGTCTAATATTTGTCAAGTATTTTTATATCATCGACTACTAGTTTTGCGATTTTCTAATTTTTCCATTGTTTCTGTAATCTTGGGATGTTTTTGCTTCTAATATTTTTGTTTTTCAAATATCTTCAATCATTTCTATAATATCTGAGTATTTTTTAATTTTTGTGCAGTATTTTTTTACTTAGGCCCCTTTTTCTATTGGCGTATTTTTTCTAATATTTTTTTTAACATTTTCTCAATATTTTGGTATTTTTCCTAACATTTAAGAATGCGTATTTTTTTCGATTTATGTAATTTTCGTTCGATTTCTAAACATGATTCCAAATCTTATTCTAAATATTATTTATGTTGACTGTTTTTTCTAAAATGTCTGTACAATGTTTATTCCCCTATACTTTTTTTTCGAATATCAGAGTATTTACTACTAACATACCAAGCGTTTGTAATATTTGCATATTTGCGTATTAGAGTTTTTGAAATTTTGTCTTGCTATTTTTTGTTTTTTTTCCTAATACTGGTGTTATTATATGATCCTGTATTCATATTTTTCACTTTTTTCATTAATTTATATTTGTTCATTTTTCATTCAATGTTTTCATTATTTCACTCATATTTGTATAATGTATTTCAAATGAGGCCGTTTTCATAATATAAATGTGTTACTGATTTTTTCACATTTTTTCAATGTATATTTTGTTCAGTATTTTGAAACTTCATAGACATTTCATTTCATTATACTGTCATTTTATATCCTTATTCTATATTGAAAACTCAGCAGTTTGAGTGTACTTTGCAGTGTTTTGTGTGCGTGTGTGTGTTTGTTTGTGTGCGTGTCTGAGGAGTATGAGTCAAACCACTTCAATGTAATAGAGCCAATTAAGAGTCTTAGTAGAGTCTACGTATGATAGACCATGTTACCTTCAGGTAAGGGAGTTTTGTTTTTTTTTTCCCGCTGTTCCACACCAAGTAAATGTGTTTGTGAATGCAATTTCCACACCCCAAACACCTCAAGACATGCACACACACAGGCAAACATTTACCGGGTTGAAAAATGGAAATCAGAATAGCATAAGTATACAACTATAAAAGCAGTTGAACCCTAATCCCGGTTTAACACTGCACTTTGAAACACCAACACTGGCTCTAAACTAAATTTCTAGCCAGACTTGTAATCTTAATCCGGCACGTAAAGCAGATAGGTCAAACCGAAGACCTTGACCACACATTTGCAAGAACCTCAGCATTGCCTAAGCCATGGTTGATCCTCTAGTCTTTCTTGAAACTGCAATCTTTATTTGAAACCGTACCTTTGGCTTTAAACCTCACTGTGCAATCTTAACACGTTTGAAATGCTATTTTAAACCATAACCTTATTTGAAACCTTACCTTTTAACCCTGACCCTTATTTGACATCCTAACCATTTTAAAACCTTAACCTTTCCTGATAGCGAGTGCTACCGATGGGTTTGAGGGACTATTTACCTCTGGGAGTAAGTAGTGCATGAGCATTTTTGCTTTTTATTGATTGTAATTTGTGAAAGAACAGAAAATGCGATAGTAGTGGTAGTAGTTTGTCTTCTCACCTGCAACAATGAGCCACGGGAGGCTTTCTTCACACAATGACGTACTTTGCGGCTCGTCATCACCCAAGCTTTTGTGCCACTTCAATTTGAAGTTCAAGGTGAAAAACGTCCTGCCTTGTCAAGAGCAAAGTGGGAACGCTGTCTGCTGGGAGTCAAAGAAGGGAACTGGGAAACCCGCATGACAAGCGTGTTGACAAAGGCTGAAAGGGGATATGGTCCATAACCCTCCCAGGGATGCTGCACGGAGCTATCAAAAGAAAAGAGGAGGGAAAAAAACTCTTTGGCAATGACGGTCAAAGCAGAAGAATAATTACAAGAGTGGCCGTGTCATGTTAGAAGCTTCTTTTTTCTTCTGTATTCAACACCAGCTTGACTTTCCATGTGTTTCTATTTCAAAACATGCTTTTTTTTTTTTTCACCATAGGAAACTTGACATGAAATTCTATTCCAGGCTAGAAACCAGGGCTGAACACCTAATCCAATTGAAATTGACATTGCAGTGTGGTAAAATGCAAACTCACAAAGGCTGTGATTTTAAAGGTAAGGGGTAATAGACAATTGAGTTCAGGGGAAAATATCTGGAAGGTCTTCTTTCTTTCTTTTTTTTGTTTTGTTTTGAATTCTGGTTGGGTTTTGACCTAATGACGTTTTTCCACAGGAATCCAGATGGAGATGTCCAGCCATGGTGCTACATTGCAGACCATGAAGACGGTATCTACTGGCGGTACTGCGACATCCCAACATGCCTGAGTGAGTGACCTTAGTTTGATTGCCAGGACAGTGACTGAGTACTCAGGAGGAATTTGGGCTGCAAATCGTCTGCCAGTTTCATGGCGCATTTCCAGTGTATCTTTAAAAGCGGTATTTTTTTCTTAGACAGAATGATACAGTTGCGCTACATTTCAATACTCGGCCCTAAAATACTGAAAGTGTCTTCTTGTGACTTACTGGGCCTGTTGGCGTACAACAGACAACCAAGAAACATGTTCTGCCAGCTTGCTATGAATAGCATTTTTATAAACCGTAATGCTTGTCTGCAGTCATTTTCATCTGATAACACCTCTAATTATAGCTCATCATCTTTTAAACTTCCAGGCTCTCGGCAGCCTTTTACTGGAAGGCAACCATGTCGCGGGTCTCTTTGATGTGTCTCTGGATTTACCCACGTTGATTAAGGCGCAGGCTAGTCTTTGTGGTTGAAGACACTAGTGGATGTTTTTTTTTTCTTCTCTTTACAAACCTCCCTGCCGTCCTCAACACGAATTACTTTTACTTTTTGCACATTCCACTTGATTAGCCTCAACCTGGAGGGTTTTACTGTTTGTTTTCCCCGAGGCTCACTTGTGTATGTTTTCAATATAGAATTAGGTGGTTTGATGTTATTTCTGTGCTTCTCACTGAGAAGTGGCAACTAAAAAGCATAAATTCAATTCAATTTAACGTGAAGCAAAGTTTCTTTTTGATGGAATTTATGAATCATTTCCCTCATGTCTGCAGTTTTCAACTTCATACTGCAATGCTCATTTTGCTGTGGGATCAACGGAGTCTAAAAAACTATGGGTCCCAATCGAAATCTTTGGAGTCCCAAATATTGCACAGTAAAAAGGACAAAGTAAGTCTAAGCTTAAGACGTGAACAAAAAATCAACAAATGTCACCGTAAAATTTATGAAATCAACTACTCTATTTACTTTGAGTGTTTCTTGTCACCTGCTTCCTCCTTGCACCTTCTTTTTTTTCAGCAAGATCAAAACAAACATGGCAGACGAAGTTTTCAAACATTTTTAAGTTGTCAAGTTTTTTTGAATAATAAGAGATGGACGATGATCCAAATTTTGATGTGAAAAAGCGATGTGTCCGAGGGACGCACGGTGATTTGAAAGTATGTGTCCCTGTCAAAAATGATGCGTCTATTGATATACTTGTTTGTAGGTCTATCTACTATAGCTTTAGCTGTCTGTCTGTCTGTTTGTCTATCTTTTCATCCAGATAGCCATTGTGCGATTCTTTTTTTAAAACTGTTACACTGCCTCTTTGCTGTCGTATCTCGTACTATTATTATTAATTTGCTGTTGCCTAATCCACACGCACAAGCTCAACTAAACACATGAAAGCTTAAGGCAGCAGACTGCCTGCAAGCTAACGGCCAACAGCTCTGTGTTGCCGTTATTATCCTGTCTGAGCGGTGTGCTCAGCTAAATCCTGCTGACTAGCCCGACGGTGGCCATTAACCCCTCTAATCATGCCTATTGGCCGGAGTCACGTACATGTATGTCACCTTGTGTTTATGTTAATTTTTGAAGGACCTGTTTGAAACTAGTCCCCATTTGGGACCAGGCTTGTTCTTATCTGTGCTGGAATAAGGCCAACCTTTGTCTGACAATATGTGTTTTTGTCTCACGTGAAAGTCCACCTCTGCATGCGCACCTTGTCTTTCTTTCTGCTGTTAGCACAACACTACGTGGGAAAAACTGAACTATGTTTAGCTGTGAGGATGCCCTGAAAACAAGCTTGTTCATGAACAACCTTGGCAGGCACCAACATACTTAAATGGGAAACTTCAATCACTATATTACACCTCACCTTGTGGCAAGTAAGGCCTCTCCTGTTTGACTTGTTTCCTCTTTTTGGCAAGGCCATACATTTCACTAAAGAAGGTCTCACTTAATGGCAAGGTCCCGCTACCTGAGTAGATACAGTAATTCCTGGAAAGAGATGTCTCATCTTTTCGGCATTGAATGTCTGTCTGCTCTGGAAAGTCTCACTGTTTGGCAAGGCTTCACCTGATGACAAGGTTCCCCTTTCTGGCAAGGTCTCGCTCTAAAGGAGATTTTTGTCAAGTCAGGTCTCACTTTCTTACAAAAGATAACAGTTAAGTGAGGAATTTTCTTCCTCAGGACAGGTCCCACTGTCTGGCAAGGTACAACTTCTTGGTCTCTGCCTATTGCTTGGAGGGTTTGCACCCCAACTTTCTGACCTTTTTTTTGACTGGCAATAGGGTGAGGAAAGTTGCCCTGTATACTAAGTAAGGTCTAATATTCTGTCATGGTCTTACTATCTAGCCAGGAAACTTTTTTGGTGAAGCCTAGCCTTCTGTCAAGCAGGTTAATTACTCTATGGGCAAGGTCACGTTCCTCTGATCAGCACTCACTATTTTGCAAAGTTCCACTTTCTGGCAAGGCGCAACCTCTGGTAAAGGTAGGGCTGCATGATTATGTCCAAAATAATTATCACAATTATTTTGGTCTATTTTGAGATCAACAATTAATAGTCACGATTATTTTGGTCAATATTGAGATCACGATTATTAACCGATTCGTCATCATTTTTGGTCAAACGTGTATTTATTGCCCTTTTTTTAAACAAGCAGTATATAAACCGGGCTTCAAGGCTTGATACTTAGAAATATTAATAATAAACTAAAATAAACAAATTAAGTAAATAATTAAAACAAATTCATGCAAGACATGGCAAAAACTTGGCACACAGGCAACACAGCTAACTTACTTGCTGAGTGCAAAAAAAAAAAAGAGGCCTACTTAGAACCAAGCACAGCAAATTTTAATCAATTAGCATTCAAAATGTCATTATCGATCATTTCAAACCAAGTGTATTCAATTCGACGAACTTTCATAAGAAATTGTCATCGGCTATGTTTTCAGAATTTACGGAAGGTACGCGTTCCGTAAAATCTGGGGCGTAGTTACTGAAAGATGGCTTGGCGAACAAGAATAAACCAATCTGAATGCTGCTTGCTCGCTTACTTTTTCTTAAGTTTAATGAAGTCTTAACCTTGTGTTTGCCCCCCAGTGGTAGGACGACAAAGTGCTTGCCGAGGATCATCTTAATTAATCGTGGAAGCAAATATCGTGATTGCGGTTAAAATTCAATTAATTGTGCAGCCCTAGGTAAAGGTGTCGTTTTCTGCTTCGAAGCATTCGCCGTCTGGCAAGGCTCTTCATCCCAACATGGTGCTGGTGTCTTACTCTTTTCTATGGAAGGCCTCACTTTATGGCAAGGCCTCACTGAATAGTAAGTAACCTTCTGGCAAGGTCTCACATTCTATCAAGTAAGTTAGGTACGTACAAGGTAAGACCCTAACAGGCAAGATAACACCCTAAAAGGCCGCAGCTTTTAGCAAGGTCCCACTTTCTGGCAAGGTACATTTTCTGGTAAAGGTCTCATCTTCTGTGGAGAACCGTTTGCCTTCTGGTAAGGCTTTTTCGCACATCCCTACTTGGTGTTGCTTTCAGGAAAAGCCTTAAGGCAAAGAAAGTCTCACTGTCTGCTAAGGAAGGTGTCACATTGAGGAAAGGCATCTGACTAGTAATGAAGCGTTTGTTCAGGCCTCACAGTTTTGCAAAGTCCCCATTTCTGGCAAGGTAGAACTTCTGGCAAAAGTCTCATTTTCTGCTTAGAAGCCTGAATCGCCTGTCAAAGCCATGTCCCTCGACTGGTTTCCACTTCCTGGAAAGCACTCAGATTTCATGACTTTGAATTTACAGTGTTGTGTAAACACTTGCTCACCTTCTCACTTCATGGCAAACCTAAATGCTCAAAGAAGGTAAGGCGTGCCTCATTGTCTTATGAATAGTGATTCAGCTGAGACACATGCCCAAAAATGTGTCACTTATTGTACCTGTCTCCAATGACAGGTGCGCTCACATTGCAACTACACCCCATTTGTAATTGAGAGCCATCAGCGCTAACAGACGTTCACAAATTCTTAACCAGGAAGTGTTTTGCAGTCTTATGAAGAAAAAGTAACAGTTGTCTTTGTTTGTTTTCTTTGTCGTTCACGCTTGACGTCGTGTGTCGGAGCACGCCGTGCCTTCACCTCAGGTCATCGGCACACTAATGGGCGGGTCAAAAGAGCTTTGGTAACATACCGTAACAGTGTGGATTACAGTTTAGGTCACAGGATTATCCAACAACACTCGCCCCAACCCTCCCACCCGTGGCAGCATTATCTCAGCATCAAAAAGGGGGGCGCAGTCAAAGCTTGTCAGCCAGGCAACTCGCTGGAAGTTTGTGGGGCCTCTCTCTCGCTCTCTCTCTCTCTTTCTCTCTACATATCAGCACAGACCATTCAAAGTCTAATTTAGGGTCTAAATTGTGTTTTTCCATCAAAAATAAAGTCAGTCCAGGGTCTGAGTATCTCTATAACATTTGTTGTACAACAATCCTGGACCAAGCCCCATTATCAAACAAACTAAATTCTGAAATGAAGGTGTCACTGTCCCGTCACAACATTGTGGCAGTCAAAACCATATTCTTTTGAGGTTCCTTCATTTAGATCAACGGTAGAGTTAGAAAAAAAATCATTGAGCAAGTCAAAGCACCTGTTTGTTAACAGCACTAAAGCAGGAAAAACTGGTTGTCCTGACAAACACGCTGGAGGTCACGTGACCGGTGTCAGTAAAACTTGCTATAACCCCTGACATGACGTTTTTGAACACCATCAACTTTTGCACTCATTGATGATTTACGACTCAATTATGGCTTTATGATTCTCACTGAATGGGCTTTGTTGCGGAGCTGGTCATTAACTCATAGTAACTATCATCATAATTTGTTAACATTGTTGTTATGAGCTAATGAAAATAAATTGACAGAGATTTGAAGAGAAAGAAAAGACACCTAAAAAATCCCACCAGACTCTCTATTGAAAATGACGAAAAGAGAAAAGAATAATGGAATAATAATGATATGATAGGGGGCAGTGGGAAAAGGGAGCGGCACAGCAAAGCGGAGATTGTGGACTCATACAACAGGCCATATATCCTCAGATGTAACGAGCAATCTGCTTGACCAGCTGTGTTTGCCCAATAGACCACATACAGTACGTGATATAAATGTTATACTCCCTGCTTTCACCACTTGCCTATTGGAATGCATGAAAATTGTGTGGCCATCTACTTCAATCATTTCTATCTAGTTGCATTCATTTGTGGCGGGTGGGGGGTTGCACCCCCCCGCACCTTGAAGTCATAAAGTTAGGTGTTTGGAGTCATATTTTACGAGCCGAACTGAGGAAAGTATTTGTTGCTGAGCTATTGCTTTCATTAAGTCTGATTTATAAAGCGGTTCAATGGCACTTTGAAATTGCGCAACATCTGTGCTAACTCGCGGCGAGTGATAAATGAATCCAGACTTTAAAGCCATTTAAGAGATGAGCTTGATGGAATTGTACATGTCTTCATTTTTTTTTGTCCCGTTCATAGTACAATTACAGGGTGTGCTCCGTTTATGACGTAGTTGTGCCTTATTAAGGTTATAATTACAGTAAATATTTGAATGAAAAACAGTTGCAGGCCGTAAAGAGAGAACAATAAAATAAGAAGCGGCGCGCGTGAAGTATAAATGTTGTGTAGCGTGACTGCGTATCGTTACGCTATACCAGGAATGAGTTCATTGCAAACATTGTGCATTGTGTCGACGACCCTTTCTGAGTGCATATTCTTGCTTAAAGTTTATATTTCATCAAATATATTCATATTTTTTCCAAATATTTTATAATAATATATGACATGCCCGGTCGTTAGAACTACAGTTGACTTTGTTTTTGTCACAGTAAAATGAGTGAAAACGTGGCTAAAAATACTGTTGAGTTCATAACGCTTTGATGTTATTTCCTATGGGGATTTTTTTTCAGCATGGATGCTGGTCTTTGACTACTTTATTTTGTCTCGACTCATGTTTGCAGCAACAATGAGTCACAACAAGCAGGTGCAATAAAATGTTGTGCTCCTTCCAGACCAGCTTGGGTCATAACATGTTTAAATCCGCCCTTCCTAAAATTAGTTATAAAATAGCATGTAAAATAAAAATATCTGT